>NC_056728.1:283361460-283533960 GCF_019279795.1 Protopterus annectens
ATATATATATATTGTTAACGTGTGAAAAATACATTGTTTATTTCTTTATTTATTGATTTACAATTTGATTATTAGATGAGTGACCTGGTCAAGTGACCCCTTTCAGTCAAAACCCAGGTACAAAAGTACAAAATGAATCAGATCAATATAACACAAGTAGTAGCAGCACAAATATGCAAGCATAAAGATTACAAAAATACAGTAGAATCAATGTAAAATTATAAATATTTATGGCGAACTAGTACAAAATATGCATTATTTAAAATCGGGAGAGAATAGATCCATTCAGTTACAATGCACAGTTTTTGAAATTGTTGAAGAACAGTTGAAAGTTACAATAATACAGTAAACCACGAGGATGGTGTTTTTAACCAGTATCATGGAAGCAAGTTCACTTGGCATCCCAGCATTCTTTCAGCGTGTTCTGTAAGGACTTTAGGATTTCAATGTTTTTAATTTCAGATTTCAGTTGGTAGTCTGTTTGAAAAGAATACTATGTATATATATATATATATATATATATATATATATATATGTGTATGTCCGTCCATGTGTTTGTGTGTTAAACTGCACATCTGATGATTGCATGTGAACCGGGCTGCATTTAATTACATAGGTTCATAGGTTCATAGGTGTGTACTAGGCTAATGGCCCTGGAGCCTTTAAAAGCCTAGCCCATAGAAGTGCTCTGGCATCGTGTCTCCCGATGTTAGTTCCTAGTGCCTTTATCAAGTAGAGCCACAGAATTTTAAAATAATTTAGCATATAAGGTTAAAGCTGTGAGCTTCTAATGAGCTTCAAGCTGAAATCCCAAGGTTGCTTTCTTCATTCTCCATTTGCCTGCAGTGTGTGTTTTTTGTTCAAGTTATTTAACCAGAAAGTCCTCCTAAGTTTACCTGGTTAATAAATAAATAAAACAAATATATCTCCCTGGTTCTCAAAAAAAGGTCAGGAATGGAGGAAGAGATGAATAGTACGCTTGTCTGATGATTAAATTCATGTAGTTCATAGTCCTGATTGCCTTAATATAGGACTAGAAGGCTGAAGTCTGTGAGGGATGAATAAGACAAGACATAGTTGGGAGGCCACATGCATGCATTGGTGTGGTCATAAACTGTATTATTCTTTCAAACTCTATTTCGCAGCAGGACATTAACACTGGGCTATAGGACCAGATGTCATCATATAAAGAAGTAACACAACCTGATAGTCTCTTTTGTATTTGTATGTTTAATTGTTGTAGATTACAGTGCAACAATTTTATACAGCCTACATGTTCGAGACTCTGAGTGACTAACCTAAGAGCTCATATCTGGAACCTTAATACTAAACTTGTTGTTTGCCATAAGACTGTCAAGCAGGGTTGCCAGTTGTCAGGAATTATTATGATAATCAGGAATGCTTCCTAACAGTCAGAAAACTGGGTCTCTGTCAACAATCTAGTTTCTGTATGTACATGTTAGGTATTTTGCAACATTCTAATAGCCAGCATGTTTCTGAATATAGTTTTCCAAATTGTTTTCTCTTTCACTTGGGTTTCCTACAAAAATGTTATGTTATCAAAACAGTGTTTTGTTTGTTCGTTTTAACTGGCATCCTGGACGGTGTAAAATGTGTCCATTAGCAGAAATTAGGCTGACCAAAGGAATCCTTTTTATATTGCATCCCTAAGGAAGTTCACAAAGCCTTAAAGACCGAGTCTTCTTTTTTTTGTTTTTTATAAAAGTGCAACAACGGACCTGTTCTGTACTTGTACTTTGTGCTCTGTGTTGTAAAATGACATGCATTTTTTTTTGTTTCAGTATAAATAATAATGAAGATATTAACAAAACCTGAATTCAGGAAAACTGTGAAATACTTATTGTAGGAAGCAGCAGTATTTGCTCTTCTTCCTTTCCTGATCTCCTCAGTATGATGTTTTAGATGTGCGCTTATCTAGTGTAATACTTTTAACTGTAGCAGCTGAAAAAGCAGTGAGAGTATTGTAAAATATACTGTTAGCTCCATGGTATAGAGGGAGAAAGCCTTTTCTACATCTCAGGTGACCGGAGTTCAAATAGCAGTCTGGATGTGTGTAGGCCCTGTTGGGGTAGAATGGGAGTTACTGGTCATTGCTGGCTTGCATATCCTGCAGTGAAGGAGGTGTCACACTATATGGATGATATCTAGCAGGAACACTAGATATTCAGCTGCTCGGCTCAAGTAAAGTGAACCTGTGCTACTAATTTCATGTTACACAGTAAGCAGAGGAGAATTAAGCATGTGAAAGCACACTTCCCCTCAAAGGGAAGTATAGAACAGAGTACAGAAAAGCTGGAGCAGGGCAGGGGGATGCTCCATTTGGGAAGAGAGTAGGATATCCTACATGACCAGCAAGCTTTTCCACTCTCTATCACCTGACTATTGCAATTGAGTGGAAGGGGTTACTGTGGATTATTGGGTTGGCTGTAAAGTTTGTCCCTCATCTCAGGATTCCCAGTTCCTGGTACAGAAGAAAAAATGGACCAGTTGGGTACAGGTAGAGGAATCATTGGACTCAGTCCTGCTTGGAGGAGGAAATAAAAGAAAAAGAATATTATAAAAACATCTTTTAACATGTGTAAAATGTTTATATATTTGATCATGTGTTGCAATTAGTATATTATTTATCTCTTCTTAAAGGCTGTTGCTAGCATGATTATTGACTCTCATAGAGAAGACATCCATGTTTACTTACTGTAATAGGCAGAGTCAATGGTCGGGAGAAAGGGTGGTCCTTTAGGGGAGGGAGTTACTTATTCAAAAAGTCTAAATTGGCTAAATTGGATTAACATGCCCTAAGCTTCGTATGCCAAATGTGCCCAGTGATGTCAGAAGAACTTTCCTACTCCAGCAGGCTGATCAGTATTATAATGAGCTGTATAGAGTATAGTGAGGTGTTTCTTCACTTCAAAATGTGAAATGTGTAAAGTTATTGATCATGTTTATCAGTTTCAGAAGAGTAGGCCATCAGTTTATTAACACAATTTCTAGTCATGTACTGACTAAAACAACAACCCCAGTCACTGGTATTCTTTCACATTAATATCGAGAGAAAATGAATAAGGAGATGAATACTTTCCATAATATCTGCCAATTAAATGCCTAAAACCCCATTCACGTGCACTATTTAAATATTATAACAAGGTAGACAAAAGTAAGTCAACATTTTAAGCCTTAGATTTTAGCCATGTCTAAGGGGTGGAAATACTGACTGTGTGCTGGGATATAAGGAAAATGTTTGGCTTTCTAAGTTGCAAGCATTAAAATCGGGGTTCAATCAGATGTGGTAAGTGCAAACGTTGTTAAAATATACACAATAAAAGTTATAAACACTGGAAATACATCAATCATTATAGCAATTAACAGATTTGTCATTTTATATTTGGTTTATTGACTATATCACTTTTAAATATGCAACAGTGTGAATTATCTTTGCACAGTAATTCTTTAAAAAATGAAAACCAGAAAACAGCACTGTGTTTGTTTAAACTGTTTATAAATAGTGGTTTGAAAATGGTAATGATTTTTATTATCTGTCAACAGAAGTTTGGTTGCATCTAGCACATTTGTTTGTGGAGCAACATTCAATGGATCAACATGTTCTCTACTGAGCTGAGAACTGAGCTTTTGTATGACATTTGCTGCCATAAGAAGTTTCCAGTACTTGTGGAGTAGGCGGACCTTTAAAATACCATGTCATCAGTAAACAGTTTAACGTAGGCAGATCTGACTGTACACCCAGGCATTGGTAATGACTGAGACTTGGGAATGACCCAGCAGCATTTATTTGCTTGACATGTTGTTAATGGCTACTTGATCTGAGGGTGATCTCTACCATGTTTCAACGATGAATCTTGAAGTGATTCAGTAATGCAGTCCTGGACCAACAGATTAATCCACAAAGATACAGATAAATCTGTGTGGAAGAGCAGTCCAGTTGTTTGGTTCATGTCCTTTTCCTTGCCACATGGTCTCTTTCCACTTTGAAAAGAAGACATTTTTCTTCAAAGCAAGCAATTACTTAATGGTAATTATGGTAATAATTTGGTAGTTCATACCACTTACTTCTGATACTGGTATTAGTTCTCTTGAGTTACACATTTTCTTTTACCACTGTAACTCTCTGCCTACGACTTTTTTATCTGCGAATGAAAGCTTATCACATAGCCTGAGAACATATCTCTCAACCTCATAGAGAAAGAAATCTGGACATAGCCATCAATAAAATGGGACAAAGGCCCAAAAACAGGGACACATTTTAAATATTACTCTTACAAACATAGAAAGTTGATAGAATAACAGGTTTTGCATTAGCAAGCATTTTCTGATGGGCATGAAATTTGAAACTCAAATGTCAGTCACTATTTTCTAACTTTAATCTTTAATGATTTGGCACTAATTTGACAAAAGTCTGTAATTTTATGAAAAACTGACCAAAAATATGTGGCAAAAATCTGGACATTCTGCAAAAATCTGTACAGTTGAGAGGTATGCTTGAAATCATATGAGGAAGATATATGTACACTAATGTTATACTGGATAACCAGAATACACTGGAGTTATCTTGCTAAGTATTTATATTTCCTTACAGCCCCAGAATAGTTGTGTTTTCATAGCTGCTTCTTTTTAGCTAATTTTTGGCCATAGCAACAATTAAAGCATGGCTTAGCCTGATTCTTATCTGCAGATAATTTAAACGGTCTTTAAATTAAAAATGTTATAGCATTATGTTCATACTTTCCTTAGGATATCTGACTGAGTAGGAGTTTAGTCACTTTTCTACTAAGTATTGCATTTGCTCATAGCATAAATATGTAATCCATGACACCCATCTAAGATGTATTCTGTGTCAATTTCATTAACATAAAAATACATTGGACAGTAATATACATATACCTCATGCAGGCAATCAATTGAAAAATTAAACAATAAATATCAAAAAGTAATTTACTCATTCAGTAGGGCAACAAGTTATTCTGTATGATAGTATATTTGATCAATCCTATAGGAATAGTAACAGACAAAAAGCAAACATCACATAACCTATGGGCATAGATAACACCATTTCTGAGGCTATGTTATCCTTCCTAGTCAATAGCACTTGCATGAGTACTTCAGTCTAAGTGCTAATGAGACTGATGTGTCAGAAATACCTGAAGGATCGAGAGACTGTGAGAAGATAAAACTGGCATCATAAAATAGTAGCAAGCTGAAACAGATGTAACTGGTAAACTTAAACTAATCAAATTTTAAGCAAGAAAAGATATTTAAATATCTGGATAATTTGCCTGAGTTTAGAAAGATTGCTGTTAAGCAACTTTTTTTTTATAAGTCCAGAACACAAACACTTTTAGCACAATAATGTAGGCTACAGACTGTAGAAAAAGCTGTTGCCAAACTTGCCAAACGTAGGGAGCCTATAACAAGAAATATAATAATAGATCTCATAGGGATATTAGAGATATTTCAGAAATGTAATGGCAATTTGTATAAAGCAGAGGAATGTGGAAATCAAGAAAAAGCAGAAATGGAAATATTTATGGAATAATTATATATGCCAAAGTAAGATGTAGATGAGGCTCAACAATTTCTGATAGGTGCCAAAAAAGCAATTACTAGAAAATGGAAATCAAAGTCTAAAGCAACTGTACTTGAAGCACTGGATATTGTAACATAGATAAAAGAATCAGAAGTTGGATTTAAAAAAGATAGCAGCAAATTACTTATAAAAAATGGAAATTATAGGAACAATACATGCAGAATAATGTTTTGGAGGAGAACTGAGTTTAACAGAAGGCAGGAATTGATCAGTTTATTTACTGTTGGGTTTTACATACTGTTGGGTTGATAAGCCGCGGTGGTACAGAGGCATTGTTGCCTCACAGCAAGAGGTTCTCCTGTTCGATTCTTGGCTGGAGTGCCTTCTGTGTGGAGTGTGCATGTCCTCCCCGTGGTTGAGTGGCCTCCAAAAGGCATGTGTGAATGGGCATGTCTTCGCTGAAGGTAAGGCATTGGGCTGTCAACTCGGCATCATAAAAATTGACTGCCAATGATTAGCAGACCAGATTTCCGCTGTGGCAACCCCTAACCGGGAAAAGCAGAAAAGACAAACAACGTACTGTTGGGTTGATGATAATTCTATAAAAGAATATATGCGATGTATAATGTTTGTAACTGTTAGCTCTTCTTATTTACAGGTGCTGCCAAAATATTTTTGCTGTAAATTAAAAGTTTTTTTCTTATTTCTGAAAAGGTTTTTAGAATATAAATATTTTTTTTGCTTTTCTGTGTAATGTAGAACCTCTATTTTATAACAAAATTAAATTATACTTGACTATGCAGGTATACAGTAATGCCAACTTAGTGTTAATATAATGCACTGTGATTCTGAGCACAAATGTCTAGGGCAAATATCTGTCAACCTCTTAGTGCAAGAAATCTGGGGAAAGCCTGACAAAATAGGGGACAAAGATCCAAAAAATGGGACAGATTTTAAATATTGCTCTTATAAACTTAGAACGTTGCTAGAGTAACAGGGTTTGTGTTAACATACACTTTCTGAAGGATTTGAAGTCTGAAACTCAAATGTATGTCATTATTTAGTGACTTCAGACCTCAAATAATTCCAATAATTCGCCAGAAAAAGACAGATTTTATGAGACACAGACCAAAAATATGAGGCAAAAATCTGGACATTCTAAGAGAGTCTGGACAGTTGACAAGTATGCTAGAGCAAGATATGTGCAACTTTTTAACCATTTTTTTTATTATGCAAGATGTCTTTAAAGGGACCACTACAGTTTGCATATAGTGTATGATCATGTCTCAAAACATTTCAAGAGAGGGAACACATGATCATGTACATGGCATTTTAGTTAACTGGAAATTATTTTCTCATATATGCTGCACTTTCATTTTGGGTCACCAATCTCAGAGAAGAGGGTAAGAAAAAGGTGAGCTTAGAGTTTTTATACAGATTTTTGAATTTTCTTTGAATTTGTGTAATCAAATGTATTATAAATCTACACTGTAGTGAATTGTTTAGCAGTGACTGGCAATCCTTTGAGTCTTGTTTGTTGGGAGTGTGATTTTGTCAGTGGCAGCTGGTGACTTCAAATCACAGGGGGGCTGCAGGAGACAGCTGAATGGGTGGGGTCAAGGGAGGGGGTGTGGTCAACCAGAAAGGGGAGGAGCTATGCACAAAACCACAAAAAACTAACTTTAATTAAATACGCTGCCCTGGGTGGCAAACCATCATTATGAAAGTCCAATCAAGACAAAAATAAGTGTAGAAGAATAAAAATATTTCAATGCATTGGCTGCATGACAGCTTACTTAATATCTAGATGGAAACAAAAGGTTGTGAGGCATGAAAAAATAAATTACTTTTTAAATACATTACTGGAATGCTAGTCAAAATCAAGTATAAGAAAAACTAGAAGCACTCAACTCAAACCACTTCTCCTTGCACTGCAGTCCTAATTATAATATATTCAGCTTTATTAAAGTACCAAGTAACATGCTGAAAGTAGAAATCTATGTGATGCCCCCACTTGTAAAAATGTTTCTTATCCAAAAGACCTGCTGCCTGACAACTTGTTTCATGGGGAAAACATGATAAAAGTAAAAAATGAAAAGCAAACAAGAAACAAGCTCAAGATACATTGCTTAAAGGATTACTGTACAGGTTATGGACCACACATGACTGGCATTCTGTTTAGTTTACGGGTAAAGTCTGTAGAGATGACTGGAAGTCTCCAACAAGTGTAATGAGCTTTTAAAATAATGGAATCCTGTCCTTTAATACCCAAGGCTTATACATTATCTAGTCAAGTATTCTCTGCATGGCAACAACAGAAAGGCTTTCAATGTTGGCAATTCTTTAACAGTATGCTTATTAAAGCTTACTTGCATCTTACGATCTCAGACAAGCTTACCTTATGGTCATTAAAGCATTGCTACTTAAAAACACAGAGCAACAGGCACTTTGAGTAATAAGCATAAATCAACAGTACAAAAATATGACAGAAACCAGACCATTCTGCAAAATCAAGGACAGATGAAAAGCCACTGTAGTACTTATGCAGTGTGTCCTCCCCATCCAAGGTAGATACAACTACTCCTTGCCTTGCTTGGACACATCCAGAGTCACTACATGGGGGGGGGTGCAACAAGCATGTCACAATTTGAAATCTCTCTGGCTGACTGTGATGGCCCTGACACATTTGTCATACCTCTCAACCTCAAGAGCAAGAAATCTGGACAAAGCCATACACAGAAGTGGGACAAAGGCCCAACAATAAGGACAATTTTTAAATATTGCTCTAATAAACTTAGAAAGATAATAGAATAGATCTTGCATTAGTATGAATTTTCTGAAGGGTATAAAATCTGAAACTCAAATGTCTGTCATTTTCTAACTTCAGTCTTTAGTGATGTCACTAATTTGCCAAAAAACACAATTTTATGAAAATGGACAAAACGTGATGCAAAATATAAAATAGACACACAATACAGCTGCTACCTGTCAAAGAAGGGACACTTTAATATTAGTACTGCTACCTTGAGCAGCTGACAAAATATAAAAGAATCTACATGCATTTCAAGTAATCTATAACTTTGATTATTATAGTTATTTCTTAATTGTAAACCCTCCATGTTTTCTTCCAAAATTGCTATTTTATGAGGGATTATAAGGGGAAGAGCAACATTTTGAGCCAAAATTGGGGACAGTTGAGAGGTTGGCTATGTCTAATTCTATAAAGCAATTTATTTGCATGTACCTCTCAACCTGTTAATGCAGTAAATCTGAACAAGGCCAAATATATTGGGGGACATATAAACAGTACTAAAAATTGCTCTTGTATAAATTGAGACAGTTGATAGAACAGCTCTTACTTTAACATGCATTTTTCTGAAGGTTATGAAGTCTGAAACTTAGAGTGACTTCTGGCAAATCATTTAGGAATTAAAACTACAAATTTTATGAACAACAAACCAAAAATAAGAAGCAAAAATCTATTCATTCTTTGAAAATCTGGACAGTTGGGAGGTATAGTTCAGTTGGGCCTGTCTGAGTTTGCTGCCCTTCCCCCACTGACAAAATAATGGTTGAATGGAGCCTCTGCAGCCATTCCAATGAACCATTATACTTGGCTATTTCACTCCATTTACCATAAACACTAATGTGCATACTGCTTTACTTCTATGATGAGTTGGACTTCATTTGAAAGTTTTATTTTGTATTTTACAGCACAAACACTAAGTCATCTGTTAAACAAAGCAATGCAGTCTCACAATGAAAACTTAGCATTAAAACTTCTCTGCCCTTGAAACTCACATTCATTGAAACAGCATTGAAACCCACATTCAAAGAAAATACATTTTGCCAGTGGCAGATAAAGATTAATTTTGGGCTGTTTTCGAATCATAGGCTCCTTGCATATGAAACATACATGTGCTCTGATCAGGGGCGGCTCGTGGCATAGGGCTGCCGGACTGCAGCCCCCTCAAAAAGAAAAAAAGAAAGAAAAAGAAATGAAAAATAAAAAATATTTTTTAAAATTGCGGACTTGCGCATAGACCAAGTCCCGCTTATCGGTCTATGCGCATGCTCAAGGCAGCCCGGCGTCCCATAGGGGACACAAGGAGCGTCTGTGCACTTTTACAGTGCACAGACCCGCCAGGATTATGGGACGCGTCCGGACTGCAAGAGGAGCAGCAGGGACTCGGGACAGTGCCTTAGGGATCTCGTCGGCGTCGGGAAGGAGCATGTGGATCTCGCGGGTCTTCAGTATTGTGCAGGAAGGAAGTATGTACGGACGTTAACTCTGGATGTATTCAGGTAAGGTGCCTTTCAATTTACAATGTTTATTTGTGCTTTACTGGAGAGTGTGTGTGTGTGTGTGTGTGAAAATGCCCCAGGTGCTTATGGTGGTGTGGTAGGGAATGCCTCAGGCTTGAACCCTGTACCCTGTATGCAGGTGTTAAAGACTTGAGTTCCCTACCCACCACCATTTGTAAAAATTTCAGATTTTACCTCATATTTGATCTGATCTGTTCCTCATAATATCTGTGGTTTGTAAATGTTGCAATGCTTGATATTTGATGGTGTAGTAGTAGCATTGTTGCCTCACAGCTGCAGGTTCTTGGGTTTGATTCTTGGCTGGGGTTCCTTCTTTGTGGGGTCTGTATCTTCTCCCTGTGTTTGTGTGGGTTTGCTTTTGTGCCCTCCCATGTTACAAAGACATGTCGGCATTATTTCTTCCTGGGCCTCCGCTGAAAATTTGTTTATTTGTTCCAAGTCAGACTGTCCTGATTAAAAATGTTAAATAAAATTGATAGGCATTTGAATTTCAGACTTAAGGGTTTCTGAATGTTTAATTCCCTGCAGATTTGATGGTGCAGTGGTAGTATTGTTGCCTCACAGCTATAGGTTTTCTGGTTTGATTCTTGGTTGGGGTGGCTTCTGTGTGGAGTCTGCATCTCCTGCCTGTGTTTGTGTGGATTTGCTCTGGTGCCCTGCCATTTTACAAAGATGTGTCTGCAGTTTTAATCCCTGCGTCTCTGCTGAAAATTGTTTTTGTTCTGTCCGCAGTAAATTTGACAGGCATTTGAATTTCAGACTTCAGGTTTCTGAATGCTTAATTCCTTGCAGATTTGATGGTGCAGTGGTAGTATTGTTGCCTCACAGCTATAGGTTTTCTGGTTTGATTCTTGGTTGGGGTGGCTTCTGTGTGGAGTCTGCATCTCCTGCCTGTGTTTGTGTGGATTTGCTCTGGTGCCCTGCCATTTTACAAAGATGTGTCTGCAGTTTTAATCCCTGCGTCTCTGCTGAAAATTGTTTTTGTTCTGTCCGCAGTAAATTTGACAGGCATTTGAATTTCAGACTTCAGGTTTCTGAATGTTTAATTCCTTGCAGATTTGATGGTGCGGTGGTAGTATTGTTGCCTCACAGCTATAGGTTTTCTGGTTTGATTCTTGGTTGGGGTGGCTTCTGTTTGGAGTCTACATCTCCTGCCTGTGTTTGTGTGGATTTGCTCTGGTGCCCTGCCATTTTACAAAGATGTGTCTGCAGTTTTAATCCCTGCGTCTCTGCTGAAAATTGTTTTTGTTCTGTCCGCAGTAAAATTGACAGGCATTTGAATTTCAGACTTCAGGTTTCTGAATGTTTAATTCCTTGTATAATTGATGGTGCAGTGATAGTATTGTTACCTCACAACTATAGGTTTTCTGGTTTGATTCTTGGTTGGGGTGGCTTCTGTCTGCATCTCCTCCCTGTATTTGTGTGGATTTGCTCTGGTGCCCTGCCATTTTGCAAAGACGTGTCTGCAGTATTAATCCCTGCATCTCTGCTGAAAATTGTTTTTGTTCTGTCCGCAGTAAAATTGACAGGCATTTGAATTTCAGACTTCAGGTTTCTGAATGTTTGATTCCTTGCAGATTTGATGGTGCAGTGGTAGTATTGTTGCCTCACAGCTATAGGTTTTCTGGTTTGATTCTTGGTTGGGGTGGCTTCTGTGTGGAGTCTGCATCTCCTCCATGTGTTTGTGTGGATTTGCTCTGGTGCCCTGCCATTTTACAAAGACGTGTCTGCAGTTTTAATCCCTGCTGAAAATTGGTTTTGTTCTGTCCGCAGTAAAATTGACAGGCATTTGAATTTCAGACTTCAGGTTTCTGAATGTTTAATTCCTTGCATAATTGATGGTGCGGTGGTAGTATTGTTGCCTCACAGCTATAGGTTTTCTGGTTTGATTCTTGGTTGGGGTGGCTTCTGTTTGGAGTCTGCATCTCCTGCCTGTGTTTGTGTGGATTTGCTCTGATGCCCTGCCATTTTACAAAGACGTGTCTGCAGTATTAATCCCTCGTCTCTGCTGAAAATTGTTTTTGTTCTGTCCGCAGTAGAATTGACCGGCATTTGAATTTCAAACTTCATGTTCTTCAGAATACATAGTAGCACAACCTTTTTTTCTAGCAATTTTCTAAGTTTATAAGATGAATATTTTAAATTTGTCCCTATTTTTGGGACTGTATTCCCCCATTATTGGCTTCGTCCAGGTTTTTGTGCTAAGGTTGACAGCTATGGCAAGAACTGAATTCACTGAATATGGACTGTAGAATTGTGCATATTTACTGATAAAGGTGCACTGTAGAATTGTGCATATTTACTGATAATGGTGGACTGTAGAATTGTGCATATTTACTAATAATGGTGGACTGTGGAATTGTGCATATTTACTAATAATGGTGGACTGTAGAATTGTGTATATTTACTAATAATGGTGGACTGTGGAAGTCTGAGTAGACTTTTTTATGATAAATGTTCTCAACTGGGCAGTTTTGCCATTATGGGTGCATATGTTTTGTTTCATTGCTTACTGGAAAAATGTTCAAAACAAATTTAAAACACCCTCTAACAAGTGTACTGTATTGTACAAGGAATATAATTTTAGTACAATGAGGAAGGTGTATCAAAGAGCACATGTATGTTTCATATGCAAGGGGCCTATGATTCGAAAACAGCCCAAAATTAATCTTTATCTGCCACTGGCAAAATGTATTTTCTTTGAATGTGGGTTTCAATGCTGTTTCAATGAATGTGAGTGTCAAGGGCAGAGAAGTTTTAATGCTAAGTTTTCATTGTGAGACTGCATTGCTTTGTTTAACAGATTACTTAATGTTTGTGCTGTAAAATACAAAATAAAACTTTCAAATGAAGTCCAATCATTGAAGTAAAGCAGTATGCACATTAGTGTTTATGGTAAATGGAGTGAAATAGCCAAGTAATGGTTAATTGGAATGGCTGCAGAGGCTCCAGTTCAACCATTATTTTGTCAGGGGGGGAAGGGCAGCAAACTCAGACAGGCCCAGCTGAACTATACCTCCCAACTGTCCAGATTTTCAAAGAATGAATAGATTTTTGCTTCTTATTTTTGGTTTGTTGTTCATAAAATTTGTAGTTTTAATTCCTAAATGATTTGCCAGAAGTCAATAAATAATAAGTTTCAGACTTCATAACCTTCATAAAAATGCATGTTAAAGTAAGAGCCGTTCTATCAACTGTCTCAATTTATACAAGAGCAATTTTTAGTACTGTTTATATGTGCGCCCAATATATTTGGCCTTGTTCAGATTTACTGCATTAACAGGTTGAGAGGTACATGCAAATAAATTGCTTTATAGAATTAGGCATAGCCAACCTCTCAACTGTCCCCAATTTTTGGCTCAAAATGTTGCTCTTCCCTAATAATCCCTCCATAAAATAGCAATTTTGGAAGAAAACATGGAGGGTTTACAATTAAGAAATAACTGTAATAATCAAAGTTATAGATTACTTGAAATGCATGTAGATTCTTTTATTTTGTCAGCTGCTCAAGGTAGCAGTACTAATATTAAAGTGTCCCTTCTTTGACAGGTAGAAGCTGTATTGTGTGTCTATTTTATATTTTTGCATCACATTTTTGGTCCATTTTTCATAAAATTGTGTTTTTTGGCAAGTTAGTGACAAATCACTAAAGACTGAAGTTAGAAAATGACAGACATTTGAGTTTCAGATTTTATACCCTTCAGAAAATTCATACTAATGCAAGACCTATTCTATTATCTTTCTAAGTTTATTAGAGCAATATTTAAAATTGTCCTTCTTGTTGTGCCTTTGTCCCACTTCTGTGTATGGCTTTGTCCAGATTTCTTGCTCTTGAAGTTGAGAGGTATGACAAATGTGTCAGGGCCATCACAGTCAGCCAGAGAGATTTCAAATTGTGACATGCTTGTTGCACCCCACTCCCCCATGTAGTGACTCTGGATGTGTCCAAGCAAGGCAAGGAGTAGTTGTATCTACCTTGGATGGGGAGGACACACTGCATAAGTACTACAGTGGCTTTTCATCTGTCCTTGATTTTGCAGAATGGTCTGGTTTCTGTCATATTTTTGTACTGTTGATTTATGCTTATTACTCAAAGTGCCTGTTGCTCTGTGTTTAAGTAGCAATGCTTTAATGACCATAAGGTAAGCTTGTCTGACATCGTAAGATGCAAGTAAGCTTTAATAAGCATACTGTTAAAGAATTGCCAACATTGAAAGCCTTTCTGTTGTTGCCATGCAGAGAATACTTGACTAGATAATGTATAAGCCTTGGGTATTAAAGGACAGGATTCCATTATTTTAAAAGCTCATTACACTTGTTGGAGACTTCCAGTCATCTCTACAGGCTTTACCGTAAACTAAACAGAATGCCAATCATGTGTGGTCCATAACCTGTACAGTAATCCTTTAAGCAATGTATCTTGAGCTTGTTTCTTGTTTGCTTTTCATTTTTTACTTTTATCATGTTTTCCCCATGAAACGTTGTCAGGCAGCAGGTCTTTTTGGATAAGAAACATTTTTACAAGTGGGGCATCACATAGATTTCTACTTTCAGCATGTTGCTTGGTACTTTAATAAAGCTGAATATATTATAATTAGAACTGCAGTGCAAGGAGAAGTAGTTTGAGTTGAGTGCTTCTGGTTTTTCTTATACTTGATTTTGACTGGCATTCCAGTAATGTATTTAAAAGTAATTTATTTTTCATGCCTCACAACCTTTTGTTTCCATCTAGATATTAAGTAAGCTGTCATGCAGCCAATGCATTGAAATATTTTTATTCTTCTACACTTATTTTTGTCTTGATTGGACTTTCATAATGATGGTTTGCCACCCAGGGCAGCGTATTTAATTAAAGTTAGTTTTTTTGTGGTTTTGTGCATAGCTCCTCCCCTTTATGGTTGACCACACCCCTTCCCTTTGACCCCGCCCATTCAGCGTCTCCTGCAGCCCCCCTGTGATTTGAAGTCACCAGCCGCCACTGGCTCTGATACACCTTCCTCATTGTACTAAAATTATATTCCTTGTACAATACAGTACACTTGTTACAGGGTGTTTTAAATTTGTTTTGAACATTTTTTCCAGTAAGCAATGAAGCAAACCATATGCACCCATAATGGCAAAACTGCCCAGTTGAGAACATTTATCATAAAAAAGTCTACTCAGACTTCCACAGTCCACCATTATAAGTAAATATACACAATTCTACAGTCCACCATTATTAGTAAATATGCACAATTCCACAGTCCACCATTATCAGTAAATATGCACAATTCCACAGTCCACCATTATCAGTAAATATGCATAATTCTACAGTCCACCTTTATCAGTAAATATGCACAATTCTGCAGTCCATTATCAGTAAATATGCACAATCTCTGAAGTCAGTCATCTAAATAATTCCACATTAAAGAAATCTGTAACTAATGCAGCGGTTGCTGCTAGCAATCACCTTTATATTTCATGGTTTCATCGAAAAATAAAGTGTCTGTTGCCCCTCAGGAATAAATTGCCTATATTACATTAAAAAAATGATAAGCTAGTAATAATATTGCAAGAGGAAATGGATGGCAAACTGATAACAAACTCATAGTTAGTATCTTCACCAAGGAGAACATTCTCAGTACGGCAGCATCTACCCCTTGTGGGAGTAGAACCCACAACCTTCTGCATCAAAAGCAAGTACACAGCCTGTTGTGCTATAGTATTAACTTGGCAAAGCACTAAACTTCTATTCCCTGCAGCTCTCAGTTCCTTGTAAAATCTACTCAATACTCAAATGCATCTCAACTCAGCTCAAGAAAACTGGAAAAAGCCAAAATGTATTGGGGTCAAAGCCCAAAAACAGGGACACATTAAACATTGCTTGTATAATCTTGGAAAGTTGATAGAATAAAATGTTGTGTTGCCACCATATATTTTACTGCCAAGGTCCCTGAGCAAAAACAGTCAGAGTAACATACCACTACGCCACATCAGCTGCTTTGTAAAAGAGAAGAAGACTGAAACTTAAATGGCTATCATTTAGTGAATTCAGTTCTCACCATAGCTGTCAACCTCTTAGTACAAAACACCTGGACAAACCCAGTAATGAGGGAATACAGCCCTCAAACATATTCAGTGAATTCAGTTCTTGCCATAGCTGTCAACCTTAGCACAAAACCTGGACGAAGCCAATAATGGGGAATACAGTCCCAAAAATAGGGACAAATTTAAAATATTCATCTTATAAACTTGAAAATTGCTAAAAAAAAAAAAAAGGTTGTGCTACTATGTATTCTGAAGAACATGAAGTTGGAAATTCAAATGCCGGTCAATTTTACTGGACAGAACAAAACAATTTTCAGCAGAGACGCAGGGATTAAAACTGCAGACACATCTTTGTAAAATGGCAGGGCACCAGAGAAAATCCACACAAACACAGGCAGGAGATGCACACTCCACACAGAAGCCACCCCAACCAAGAATCAAACCAGAAAACCTATAGCTGTGAGGCAACAATACTACCACCGCACCATCAATTATGCAAGGAATTAAACATTCAGAAACCTGAAGTCTGAAATTCAAATGCCTGTCAATTTTACTGCGGACAGAACAAAACAATTTTCAGCAGAGGCAGGGATTAATACTGCAGACACGTCTTTGTAAAATGGCAGGGCACCAGAGCAAATCCACACAAATACAGGGAGGAGATGCAGACAGAAGCCACCCCAACCAAGAATCAAACCAGAAAACCTATAGCTGTGAAGCAACAATACTATCACTGCACCATCAATTATGCAAGGAATTAAACATTCAGAAACCTGAAGTCTGAAATTCAAATGCCTGTCAATTTTACTGCGGACAGAACAAAAACAATTTTCAGCAGAGACGCAGGGATTAAAACTGCAGACACGTCTTTGTAAAATGGCAGGGCACCAGAGCAAATCCACACAAATACAGGGAGGAGATGCAGACAGAAGCCACCCCAACCAAGAATCAAACCAGAAAACCTATAGCTGTGAAGCAACAATACTATCACTGCACCATCAATTATGCAAGGAATTAAACATTCAGAAACCTGAAGTCTGAAATTCAAATGCCTGTCAATTTTACTGCGGACAGAACAAAAACAATTTTCAGCAGAGACGCAGGGATTAAAACTGCAGACACATCTTTGTAAAATGGCAGGGCACCAGAGCAAATCCACACAAACACAGGCAGGAGATGCAGACTCCACACAGAAGCCACCCCAACCAAGAATCAAACCAGAAAACCTATAGCTGTGAGACAACAATACTACCACCGCACCATCAATTATGCAACGAGTTAAACATTCAGAAACCTGAAGTCTGAAATTCAAATGCCTGTCAATTTTACTGCGGACAGAACAAAACCAATTTTCAGCAGGGATTAAAACTGCAGACACGTCTTTGTAAAATGGCAGGGCACCAGAGCAAATCCACACAAACACATGGAAGAGATGCAGACTCCACACAGAAGCCACCCCAACCAAGAATCAAACCAGAAAACCTATAGCTGTGAGGCAACAATACTACCACTGTACCATCAAATAGGTAAGGATTTAAACATTCAGAAACCCTTAAGTCTGAAATTCAAATGCCTGTCAATTTTATTTAACATTTTTTAATCAGGACAGTCTGACTTGGAACAAATAAACAATTTTCAGCAGAGGCCCAGGAAGAAATAATGCAGACATGTCTTTGTAACATGGGAGGACACAAAAGCAAACCCACACAAACACAGGGAGAAGATACAGACCCCACAAAGAAGGAACCCCACCCAAGAATCAAACCCAAGAACCTACAGCTGTAAGGCAACAATGCTACTACTACACCATCAAATATCAAGCATTGCAACATTTACAAACCACAGATATTATGTGGAACAGATCAGATCGAATATGAGGCAAAAATCTGAAATTTTTTTACAAATGGTGGTGGGTAGGGAACTCAAGTCTTTAACACCTGCATACAGGGTACAGGGTTCAAGCCTGAGGTATTCCCTACCACACCACCATAAGCACCTGGGGCATTTTCACACACACACACACACACACACTCTCTCTCTCTCTCCAGTAAAGCATAAGCACCATACACACTCCAGTAAAGCATAAGCACCATATCCAGTAGCAATTTCAAAAAATAAATTTTTTTTTATTTTTCTTTCTATTTTTTATTTTGAGGGGGCTGCAGTCTGGCAGCCCGATGCCACGAGCCGCCCCTGGATTTTGTGTGTGTATTTTCAGATGTTTTTCACAGTTAAGGGAATATCTGTGGATATAGCTGGCCCCTGAGTATACCAACTCAATGGGCGAGATTCCAAGTGGAAGGCCTATCTATAAAATGGCTTGCACTGGAGACCAGATTCAAAAAGATCTGCTCTCAGCCTGTTCTCAGTGTAAGTGACTTACTTCAGTGTAAGGCTAATCTATAAATAGGCCTAAACAGGGGGCCAGACCTGAGATGCTCTCAGTGTAGATAATTTACTTTGATATAAGGCCTGTCTATTAACAGGATTACACAGGGTGCCAGGCTCCAAAAGACTTACTCTCAGCCTACTGCTGGTGTAAGTAATTACCTACACTGAGAGCAAGACTTTTGGAATTGGGCCCAAAGATCATTATACCATGCATGAATTACATGAGATAGTGTCAGCCACATCCTGAATTAGCAAATGCAGCTGTTATTTCTGGAAATATTTCTGTGAGATTTTCCATTAATGCTCTTGCCCAATAATGAAATGTGTTTCATTGTTCAGATTGTTGAGATATGGTTTACAATGGGAAAAAAAGCCTAACAGTAGTTTAAAAAGTAATTGTACTGCTTGCATGCAACCCACAGTCATTAAATATAAAAACAACAAAACCACCACAAATTGTAACAGCCCACATTTACTATATTATTTAGTCTCACAGAGCTAAAACAGTTTGACAGAAAAAAGGTTTACTAAGACAATTATTGTATAGATTGCATAAAAAGTCATAAGATAACAATAATTAATACAATTTTGAGACAACTAAATTATGCAAAATATTTAAGTGTTGCTTGTATCTAACATAATGCAAGCAATGTGAAATAGTCCACATTTACATCACACAGCACAGACCAGATCTCAAAATGTAGTCTGCCTGTATGTCATCACTTTTTAGTTTGGGCAATATGGCAACAGCATGTTATATCATGTGTTCCGTACAGCACAACTTTGCAGTATTCCAGCTTAAACCCATATAGAGGGCTCCAATTATGCATATAGTGAAAATACTGCCCCATACAGTTAACAAAAGCTGTCAAAAATTTCTGTTCATTTACTAAACAAAATATGCATCAAAGGTCACCCCACTGAGTTATCAAAAAGAGCTAATAGGAGCTGAAAGTGAATCAAAAAACATACAAAATCTGTTAACCTGTTTTTTCAGTGGCAACCACCTGCACCTCCTATCCTTCAGTACTTCTGCAATCTAAACATACAAAAAAACATGAAATCATAACTATGGGGTAAAGGAATGTTTGATTTATAAACAAAGCCAAACATTCCCTTGCAGCTGCAGACCCCGAATATTTATGTTTCTGTAGTTTAGGGGACAAAAAAACTAAGACTTTCCATTTTCTATATTTTAATATTAACCAAGTCACATTTAATCACCTGGCCATCAAGAAATTACTATCTATGAGCACAAAACACAAAACTAATAACCAAACCAAAATAAACACTGTCACCAAAATCTGGTCGATAATCACTGCTACAAGGTTGAATCCAAGGAATTTAATTTCACAATAAATCCACTCAGGTAAAAACAGATAAAAAACATAGCGATAGTTAAGAGCTTTCGTCTTAAACTTAGGACTTCATCAGAACAACATATCTCTACTGTTTGTGCAATTTAAAGTATCACTTAACATACTGACATCAGTACCTTCTAAAAACAACATGGCTGCTTTAAAAAGATAATACACATTAAAAATACATATGTATGTATAAATGTGAGTATGGCAAAATTTAAAACCTTTAACATAAATTGTAGCATCAATACAAAAAGGAGAAAGACTGTAAATTATATAAATTCATATAAATATTCTTATTAAAATATAGGGAATGTTTAGCTATGATAACTTTTAGTTCTTAAAACACTAGCAAAATATACCATGTCATTCAAACCTGGAGGGTTATATGCATTTAATTTAATTTGTCATCGTAATTCATTTGTGGATTTATTGTGAAATAAAATTCCTTGGATTCAACCCTGCGACAGTGATTATCTTCTGAATTTTGGTTTTAGTGTTTGTTACTATCTGTGAGCAACCAGTCTGTATAAGTGCAGTAAGTTTGGTATCATGTTCCTAAATGAAATAGGAAAGAATCTAATGAAAGTGGAACAACAGGAGTGGGGTAAACAATAAAGGACCTTGTAGGGTGACCATGAAGTGGAACTGTAATTTAAAATATTTAAATGGGAAAAGACAAATTGTAGATTATGAACTGAACAATCATGAAGCTATAGGCAGCTTTGGGTCTATGACATTGACATTTCATCAAAAGGCTATTCAGCAAATAGTCATTCATCGAACAAGTATTTATTGAAGCCACTTTTCAGTGAACTGCGGATTTTAACTAGGGCACACAAGTGGTTGGCCAACCAAGTGACCACAACAAAAAATAAAATTTTAAACTTGCCAAGGTGGGGGGGGCAATGCCCTCACACCCCCCAATGTGGGGTGCTGCACCCCCCACGACCCCAACTAAATATATCAACTCCAAGATCACACTACAGCAGAGAAAAGGGCAAATTCCGATGGTGGCCAACCACTGATTTGCCCAAGTTAAAATCTACCATTTGCTGAAAAGTGGCTTCCATAAATAGGTATTCAATGAATGGCTATTCGCTGAATAGCCATTTGATGATATGTCGTAGACCCAACAGCTTTGTGGTACAATTTGCATGGAATCAAGAAGAAGAAGAAGGAAAAAAAATTTTGGACTAGAAGGAGTTGAGGAAGATACAGAAAAAGAGAAGTGGATGAGGAAGCTTTGAAGCTTTGGAAAGCAGAGCTAACATGACAGTGTATGAATTGAAAAGACAATGGAGAGAAAGTAGAATGGATGGAAGCTGGTAAATGGAGGCAGGGAAGGTACGTAAGAACTTAAGTGGAATGCAAAATTATGAGCTCAATAAATGATAATTTTACACAGATTGCTATGATGCCAATAAGAAAAAGCCTCTGGAAGATGTGAGGATGAAAGATACTGGAGATGCAATAAGGGAAAATTAGGAGTGTTCTGCATGTTTTGGCATTGTGATGGTAAGAGAAGAAAATCTGGAATAATGTAACAGCATTGACTAGGAAATCTGTGGAAGAGAAAGAGGGTCATGGAAGTATAGATGGATTAAGAAGTAAAGGAAATGACATCAAATCATATAGAAAAGGGATGATGTAGGCGACTGCTAAGTGAGAAAAGAGCATCATGCAGAAGATGCAAAGGGATCTTTAGCAGGAAAACTATATACAAAGAAAGAAAATACAGTGGGCTGTGAGAAACTGAAATGGTAGAAAGAGGTTAGCCGAATGTCCTATGGCATTATGGGACTTGATGTAAATAAAAGGTGAAAAGGAATGAAAAGAAGAAACAGTTAGAGACAAAGAAGTAAAGGGAAGAAAAAAGGGCAGAATATGTTGTGTTTGACTTATCTGAAACAAATGTGTTGGAATTAGTGTGGCAAGGACCATGCAGGGAAAATCTATAATGACGTAAGTCTTGAATACTACATGTTTAATATAAATTTATTGTTACGTATAATATCAAAATATGTGCACCCAATGGGGAATGCATGAATATGTAAATATCTAGAGATTCACAATTGCTGAAAATATGTTTAAAATCTTTCTACTTCTTTTGTACCAGAAGCAGATGTCATCCTCACCTCCAGTTCACTGAAGAGCGTACCACAACCTAGACAGGTAGTTTTAAGAGTCTCAGCCACTGAATCATTTTGTTGATTCAATACAACTGCAACATTCTGAAACATACTTATGCAATTGCATTTCCCAGAACTGCAGGATGGAAAGGCAGCCACTTGGAATTTCATTGCACCTCTAATTTTTAAAAGGTACAGAATCTATCAATAACCAACTGTACTGTGATATTTTTATGAATGCATTTATTCATGTTTCTTGACCAGACAACTCCAAATAGGCATGCTAAATGCCGACTTCCTGAAACTCGACATTCCCAAAATTATGAAAAAATGCCTGAAATCCAAAAGGGCAAAAAACTCCTTTTCTCTTGTTTTTTTTTCAGGGGGGGGGCAAGCACCCCTGCACCCCTACACCCCCAGAACTTATTGAGACCACCTCCATGGCCACACAAATTTTAAGAAGGGACACATCTTCCTAAAGAAGTGAAACATTGCCTTGCACAATTAGAAATTGCACTGGCAGTGTTTATCTACAGGAACAAGTGTTCATCTACTGACTCAAGCAATTCCAATTTGAGCATGTGTAGGCAAGCTGAAAAATGATCTCTGCATAAATTTACATTAAGAAAACCATAGTGGAATGTGCTTTAGAAAAGGCATTGAACTTGCACATAATATACAGCGGGGATACAATAGATGACAACATGTAACCCAACAAGAGATTGACACCAAAACTGAAGAACATAACAAGGAATAAAAACTGCAGACTAATGTAACTGCAGGCTGTCTGAATGCAATATGTGCTTATGGTTTTACAATAAAGACACAAATGTTTAAAAATAAACAGCAAAGAATGTCATAAAGCAACAATAGGAAATCAAGATACTTCAAATACACTTCTGTGCTGTGAGACAACATGAACAAAAAGTTAAGCATTTTGCATGTGACTAAAACTGAAAAAATATGAACCTTACATATTTTAACTGATACGTTTGCTAGATGATAGTGTCTGTAGGTGAAATGAAAAGTAAAAGCGAAATGTTTTGAGAAAATCTGGGGATGGTGCACAGAAAAGATAATTTCTAGCTGCCATCCTGCATGTTTCTGCAGGATGTCTTACAGGAAGGGAAAGTTTTCCACACTTTAAATATTATAGCAGTGAACATAAAGTCTGCAATAACTGTGAGAAAAGAAGGTCTGAGTAAACCATGAGTTAGTTGACTGTTGGCTGTATGCAGGATGTTATCTGTTGCTTCTGTGATTCCTTACTTGTTGGCAGAAATGTTTTCAAATATACAAACTTCCCCAAAGGATATATGACCTTGGAGATTATTACATTAAGTAAGAGGGTGCCAAGAGCAAAGCCCCCTCATGGCAGTGTCTGTGGCTTGCACCCCCCCCCCATGCATACGCTTTACTCAAGACTGTTAATCTCATTTTCTTGACCTATTTCAGTGAAATAGTTTCCCAATGTGATGGGACTCACTGCTCACTGAATAATACCACACCCTTGTAGTAACTTTTGCATTTGTTTATGCCTATATGACAGGGCGTTTATTATTTATGTATTTATTTATTTGCAGTTTGTTAACCAGGAAAGTCCATTGGGCCAAAAATGAGCCCATTTTCAATAGAGACACAGGGAGAAAAGCTCCATATACAAATATTACAAAGCTAATATCAACAAAGTTAACATGTACAATACAATTTTCAAAAACTACTAAAACACAGTAACATATAAGACAGAATAATAACATTTGAGCAAGGAGTTGTAACAAAGCTTTGCATGAAATTAAAACAAGTATTTTGGAGTACACAAGTATAATTTGGAGTACAGGCATATATGCACTCATAGATCCATGGGGTGAGAGAGAGGAAGAATTAGAGGAGATTATAACAGTGAGGGGTGAATAGGGTGAGTTATGAGAAAGAAAACAAAATGGGGAGGGAGTGGAAATGAAATGGAGGGGGTCAGTAGGTTGAGTTATGAGAATTTTTTTTTAATTATTTAATTATTATTATTATTATTATTATTATTATTATTATTATTATTATTATGATATGCAGGAGAGATTGCCCTGTACTTAAATCAAATGTTGCTAAGGTACTGATTTCATTCTAGCTATGAAACTGTCCTGGGGAAGTTACAGTGGTGGATGTTCTGCTTGAGAGGCTAGAGACAAAAATGGCTATTCTTTCAGACATGCTCAAATCCACCAGATTTACTTGAGTGAAGGTTTCCAAAAATATTTGTGACTTGAAAGATATACATGGGCTCTCTTTATAGTAAAATACCTGAAACAACGGCTCAAACCAATGCTAAGAATCATTCTCTTCCAGATGGCTCACAAAACAACCATGTGTCAAAGCTGGGAATTTGTGATACAAGTCACATTAAGTTTAAAAGAACTTATGAATAGATGCATAATTCATCATATTAAAAGCATCTTTTCTGTCTCTGCCTCTCGCATCACATAAAATAAATTCTCCAGGATATTGTTTGATAAGGGCAAGTGTTGTACCAAATATTGTCTTAAATGATTTTATATATCTATATCTATATCTGTATCTGTATCTGTATATATTTGAAATGAACAACACATCACAGGAAGTTTACAAACCCTTACTATGCCACATGAGAGGATCATCATCATTTAGTGGATGAGGCCACAACAGCTTTTATTTTCAAAGGAAAATAAGGGAACTTTTCAATATTTTACCATGCAATCTTCTTCTTCCAGCTTTTTCCCAGTTAGGGGTCGCCACAGCGGATCACCTGTCTGCTCATGATTGGCAGTGGAGTTTTATGGTGTCGAGTTGCCAGCCCAGCATCCAACCTTCCACATAAGGCACACACATGCATGCACTCACTCACACCTAGGGCCAATTTAGAGTGTCCAATCCACCTACAGCATGTCTTTGGGATGTGGGAAGAAACTGGAGCACCCGGAGGAAACCCACGCGACCACAGGGAGGACATGCAGACTCCGCACAGAAGGCACCACAGCCAAGGATCAAACCAGAGAACCTCTTGCTGTGAGGTGGCAACGCTAACTGCTGCACCACTGCGGCTGCCCAATATTTTACCGTGCAATAAGGGACCTTTTCAATATTTTTTAGACACTTTTTGAAAGGTATACCTGCAGACCTGGACACAGGACGTCTATGAAGTGACTTTTGTGTTCATCCTTCTTTCTCTCTTTGCTGTCATATGATCAACTCAGTATCAATTTCAGTTTCTATACCATGACAACTTTCATCAGTTTAATTTGATTGGCTAACCATCAACTGTGAGTGAGTTGTTTAATCAGTCGCAATAAGAACAGCAGTTGCTTTTTAAATGAATCAGCACTGCTATGTGAAGCATAAAAACAACTGGAAGTTATTCATATATATTCATATGTATTTGCTCAGCAGCAAATATTGTCTCAAGCGTTAGATTGTGGACTCGGATCACTAACACATTGGTGAAGATGAAGCCAATCACCTGGAATGGATCATGAGGAATGGAGATGGGAAACTAGGAAAGACTGTTCAAATGTTGAGAGGATCCACTCATTGTTATGCTGAGATGGGATAGGCTGTTGGCTATTATTACCAATAGACCTAGATGTGGGTTGCATCAGACTGCATGTTTATAGTTCGGGGGAAACAAGTCAATGGCACAAAAATAGGGTGATGACTGGGGAATAGAACTTTGATCTCTGACAGGATCATTGTGGGGTAGACAAGGGCCTCAGCTTACTGCTGAGATGGTCGTGGGAGTCATAAGAGCACTCTGACAAGATAAGTAATCCTAGCCAAGGGACTCTATTTGTTGAAGTGTGTTACTATAGCAGTAGTGCTGGTCTGCGAAACTGGCAGAAAGGGGACTTCATAGATCGGGATTCTTCTTCCCTCTTACATCTGTGGCAAGCCTGAAGTGAGGGGATTGTACTGGTTGTAAAACATTCTTAAATTCCCTCCCTCTTTTGTGATGGAATTTATTTTTTGCTTGTTTGTCTGTTTACTAGTTGTTTTTAATGACATTAAAATCCTTAATGCTTAAACACCGGAACTATCTGCAGTTGAATGTGTACTTAAGACGTAACAACTTGTGTAAATTATGTAGCACTCTGGTTAAGACTTTTTTAACTTTATTTCATCTTCAGATTCATTTTAATGTCTTGCAACCTATTTCTAACAACATATTTTTTTCCCTGGTAACCGCAATAACGCTTCTTCTGTAAAGTGTGTGACAATGACAAACAGCTGTGCTATGTCACATTAATATAGTAATAGTCTGTTGCCATATTTATCCCTATTACTAAAAATATATCTTCAGACACTATGCATCTCAAGAATACAACATGTCTTTTGACAGAATGTCACATAAACAGAATTATATTTTGGTCAGTTTGACATTTTAAGAATTTTGAATCAAGTGCTAGAGAATTTTGTTGACAGTTACGGCAGTTGTTGCCTAGCAGAGACCTGGCACTTCTGAGCAAAATCAGGTCTTGTAAACACTTTTCAATTTTAGACGTACTTATTTTGAATCTAGGACAGCTTTTTGTTATAAAAATGCTCTGTATTTTGTATATAAACATTGTTAATGTGGTTGCCTACAATGGTTCAATAAGTCAATATTTTCATCTTCAGGTAAGCAGTTGATTTATAGAGCTATGGACTAAATAATTTCAAGTATAAAATAAGTAATTGGTGACTATCCTTGTATGAAACAGGCTCATAAATCAAACAGCATATTAGAAAAGCATTATGTGATATGGAATGATTTCGCCAGTTTTCTCTGCTGTAGTTAAATATCACAGATTTCTGTTTCATTAAGAATAACTTAATATTTTTATCTAATCACTTTTAAATATCATAAAACTCTCTATTACATTTTAATGAGAAGTGTTTGGGTCCTAGATGTATCAACATAATTTAGAAGATTACAATTCAGCCCCATTGATTAAATTGAAGCAGTATTTCAAATTGCATCTGCGATTAATTGTTTCTGACTGAGAGGTTAAAGGGAGACTGGATAGCTCATTTTCTGATGCATTGGCCGTTGGTTTACAGATTCATAAGTTAGTACTAGGCGAGCAGTTTGAACAACACATATAACCTAACCGTGCACCCTTGGTTGTTTAACCTATACTTGATGAGGCCCAGAAGCCCTTCCAATCATCAAGACTTACTTCAAATTACTTTAAGTATAATATTTGACATGTAAAGGTAGTTTGTTCCACAGATAGGCAATCCTTTAGGTAATGAACCAATACCTGCAAGAAGTCTTGATTATGTTGTGAAGTAAGTTGAGAGTTCTGAAGTGATTATTCTTGAGAAGGAGAAGGTCTTTTAAAACAAAGTCTTTTATTGTCTAAAAGACAAGACAGTGATCTCCACATAGAAGTCTGTTGAAAAGAAGGAAAGCCTTTGTAATCTATTCAGATACTTAAGGTAGCCTAGCATTTTGATTCTATTGGCAAGGAAACAATGAGGTCTTTGAAGCTGGGATAAGTGATTAGTAGGATATATATACCAATTAGATGATTATATTTAATGATCAGCCTAATAAGGGTAGAATATAACAATCCACTATGACATTACACTTTACGTAGCACTGAATGCACAGTTATTACTGCTGATGATATACATAAATGAGGTAAACAACTATAAAACACCTCACTTTTCAGAGAGGTAAAAAAAAGTGTGCAGAAACCCTTGTTGCTATAGCCAATACTGTTTTTTTTTTACTTTTTAGACTAATGTATCTATAAACCTGAGTAAGAGTAAATCCCTGCAATAACAGGCACAGCCCTGATGATTGCTCACTGTGAAGTTTAGCTTCCCTACAAAACAAGAAGGAAAAACCTAACAGCAATAAGTAATTTACACTGATAAAGAGTAAAACACCCTAGGGCTGTCTGCCATTGTCTCCTATGTGAAGGAGTTTAAATAAACAAAGGTCTGGCTGAAAAGGGGACTGTTTAGTCATTCATCAGAATCATGAAAAAGAGCAAATCTCAATAAAGAGATGTTTAAAAAGTAATACTTGTGTGTGCAAGAAGCTTGGGAATACATCCTACAGTGTCAGTGTTGTCGGTATCTTGAACTGTGCACAAATTAATTATAAATAATTTGGCAAAGCCCTCAAAATCTTAAAGTCATGCTTGATGGAATTAAGAATGGCTTGGAAAGACATACTGTACTACAGAAGTTAAAGAAATAGAAGATGAAGTTATGGAGTGTGTGCGAAGTGAAGGATTTAATGTAGAAGGTCTAACACAGATTATATCACAACATGATGGAGTGAGTCCCCAGAATAAGGAAAAGCAAGAAGATCAGGGGACATGTGAAGGAATAATATGGACATGGGAAAGGAAAATAGATTTAATATGGTGTAATATTTATGCAAAGGAGAAAGCTAAACAAGCTAATACAAAAAGAGCAGCACCAAAGATATTTGAAGAGAAATACAGGCAAAGGAACATGGATATGGAAAACTTTACAATACAAAAAATAAGAAGACTAAGAGGAAAAGTAGAAAAAGAGATTAGTAATGGAGAAGTCAAAGAAATAGAAATTGAGGTTATGGAGCAGCTGCAAAAAGAAGGATTCAGTGTAGAAAATCGAATGCAGAAAGCACCACAATAGGATAGAGCAATGGACATCCAAATTAAGGGGAAACCAGTGTAACAGGAAGTAATTGTTCAGGTGCCATATCAAGATATTTTGGAGCCTTCCACAGGAAGCCAGTATAAATGTTCACTTGAAGCTAGACAGCAAAGGAACAGGAAACTATGGAAACTCTGATGCAGTCAATGTTGAGGAGTGATAGGCCAGTGAGTTCCCATATGACAGAGCAACAGATGACACAGGATGAAACTGAAGAGAATGTGCCACAGGAAGATGCTATAGAACTTTCTATAGAATGCCCGCAGGAAATGGAAAACAAGGGATGTGCCCTCAGTTTGGAAGAAAATGAGCTAAGAGAAGAGTTGCTTGATTTAATGGATATGGATAGATATATTAAGATCAATGAGAGAAATAGACTGCAGAAGGTCAATAAAACCCAAAAAGTAAGACATCTGATAAAACAAATGAATGCAGTAATTAGAGCTGTCCATAGAGATCCATGTGATACAATAGAAGTAAACAGGATATACTATTGTGCTGCTAAATTAATAACTGATAAAGTTCTACCACAAGAACATGGGGTAGTGAGGGAAAGGAAGGGGAGAAATCAAATACTATCATGGAAGTATCGAACAGAGAAAACTATAAAGCAATTAAGACAAGAAGTGTCACTGTTAGAAGATTATAGAAGAGGGAACAGATCAACAAAAACAAAAGAAAGATAGATGTGATTAAAGCAATGCACAGTATTAGAACAGACCAGGATCTATCATGCACTATCGCAAATAACAAACTAAAATTTTCAGCACAGGTGTAAAAACTTAGAAGATACACAGATAAATATAAGGGAAAAGTACAAAATAAGCAATTTATTGATGACCCAAAAAAGTTTTATAGAGAATTGGGAAATAAGGTAAAAGGAATTGAAAGACCTCAAAAAAAGAGGAAGTAGGTACATATTGGAGAAGTATCTATGAAGATGCTGTGGAACGTAACAAAGATGCTACATGGATAGAAGAAGTAAAAGAAAGAATAAGAAGTTTAAAGGTACAGGATATGAAATGGGATGAGGTAACAGCCAGAGAGATTGAAACAAAGTTGAGAAAAGCCTCTAACTGAAAAAGCACATGGCCAGATGCAGTACCTAACTTTTTGTTAAAAGTATTAACATCTTTGCACAAAGATTTAACCATGAGTAACAACTATTTATATGAACACCCAGAACAGACACCACAATGGGTAACAACAGACAAAACAATGCTCTTACTTAAGAGTGAACCTGCAAGCTACCCTAAAAATTATAGACCAATAACTTGCCTTCTGACGACGTATATATTATAAGCGGTAATTGACGCCAACAGAGTTTATAGTCATTTAGAAGAAAACGCAATTATGGCAGTAGAACAAAAGAGGAATAAAAGAAAGTCATATGGAGCAAAGGATCATTTGTTGTTAAATCAAGTTATAGTGGAGAACTATAAAAAGGGGAAGAATCTAAGTATTGCATGGATTGACTACAAAAAAGAATTTGATAGTATCTTACATTCATGGATAAAAGAGTGCTTAATAATGTATAAGATACATCCTACACTGATTGCCTGCATTACAGTAACCATGAAACAATGGCAGACCACTTTGCAATTAAGCCATGATAAAGGACAGATTATTATCCCAGGGATAAAAATTAAAAGGGGGATATTCCAGGGTGACTCTCTGTCACCATTGCTATTCTGCCTTGCCATTAATCCATTAAGCTGTTTACTTAACAGCTTAGGCTTTTAGAAAACAACAAAGTCTAATGACTTCTCTTCTTCTCTTTGTCGATGATTTAAAATGATATAGCTCATCAGATGAAGAACTGAAAGCACAGCTGCAGGTTGTCAAAACTTTTTCAGATGATATAAGAATGTTGTTTGGTCTTGATAAATGTGCAAAAACAACCTTTAAAGCAGGAAAATTGCAGCACCAAGAAAGCATCAGTTTGGGGCAAGAATGTGATATAAAAGAACTTGAGCAAGAGGGGTGTATAAATACTTAGGAACTGATGAAGGATCAGCAATAAAACATCAACAAATGTGACTAAAACTCAGTAAGAAATACATTAGAAGACTTAAATTAAATCTGAGCACCGCATTGATATCTAGGAACAAGATCCAAACTATAAATTAATTATCTCTTCCTGTCCTAACATATAGTTTTGGAGTAATTGATTGGCCCCAAAAAGTGTTGGATAGATTAGATATTAAAACAAGAAGGATGCTTCATGCTCACCAAATGATTTATAAAAATCAGTGCATACCAAGATTATATATTCCCCATTCCGAAGGAGGGATGGGCCTCCTTGAAATTGATTACATGTATAGAGCTGCAATCATGGGACTCCACACATATCTACTGACCTCACAAGATCCAAATGTAGGGAAAGTTTTGAAACATGAGGAGAATAAATCTAAGATGACTTCTCTGCTTAATTTAGCAGAAACATATCAACGTCAAGCACGAATGGAACTCAAACCAAAAGTAGCTAAAAACCAGGAAGCAACTGAATGTGCTAAAAAACAAAAGAAAGAATATAAGGTGAAGGACCAGATGAGAAGGCAAGAAATGTGGAAAAAACATAAATATAGTTGCAGTATAGAAAACTTCTGGAAGAGCCTCATGTTGATCAAGAATGAACGCAGGGATGGTTAAGGAGAGGTAAATTCAAACCAAGAAATGAAAGGTTAATATTGGCAGCTTAAGATTGTGGGCGACGTACATGCTGGTTTACAAAGTCCATTGAAAAATGTAGGTTTTGTAAAACTGAATTGGAAACAGTCACACACCTTGTTGCTAATTGCGACACATTGCATACTTTCCAAGGAAAGACTATATACTGAAAGGCATAATAATGTGGGGAAACTGTTGCAATGGGGATTGTGCAAACATTATGGTATCAAAGTAGCTGAAAAACACTGGAAACATGAGCCACAAAACATCATAGAAAATGATGAAGTTTATATCACATGGGATCACCCATTACCAACAGTTCAAAAGATAGATGCTAGAAAAACAGATATAATGGTCCAAGAAAAGAAGACAAAAGTAGCATTGATCATTGAAATCACCACACCCAGTGAATATAGTGTCTTATGTACAGAGAGATATGAAGTCATAAAATACCAGGATCTGCAGACAGAAACAAGAGCAATGTGGAAGAAAGATATCCAGACAGTTCCACTAGTAGTAGTAGCAACGGGTCTTATAAAAAATAATTTACAGTTGTATTTAGATATGTTACCAATCCATGTAACCCCATACGAATTGCAGAAGGAATCATTACTGGGCACATTGTGGGTGCTGCAAAGAGCACTACTGGCTGAGGTCAAAGATTGAAGCAATACTAATTTCATGAACTTTAATCATACTTTGACTTAGGAATGCGGTCCATTCCCGTCGTGGTATTAGAAACCTAAAAGATTTGGAGAAATTAAAAAAGAAATAACATGCCTAAGATATTTAGAGTTGCAGTATGTCAAACTGTGCAAAAATGCAGGATTTAGCAAATAAGGATAAAGACATGCTCCAAATAAAATCTGTGTAGGCCCCATGTACACAGCTATGGTTCTTTCACAGTAGTGCACCATGCATATTAATTATGGAAGTCTGCTGAGGGAGAGCATAGGAACAGTGATATGGAATCCATGTAGACAAAAGTGTTGAGGCTGGTCAGATGTTATGTACATGGTTAAGCTCCATGTAATGTTCCCTGCTGCTGTAGAAATATGCTGTGAATTAGTAGATTGTGTTGTAAATGTCTAATTTGTCTTGAAATATTTATTTTTTTTTTATTTAATGTCCATTTGCATGGCGTGGCATGGAGTGCGACAAGGCCAAGCTACTTACACATAGACAGCTGACACCTGCCAGACATCTAAAAATAAAAAAAACAGGTGTAATTAATTATTTATTTCTGCTTTTGTTTAAATCTGTTTAAGCTTGTTAGTGTGGTGTGCTGTGCCAGCTTAGTAGCATATGTGAAGGTACATCAGATTGTATACTATCCAAGTAGCTAAATGGGTAGAGTGACAGCCTAAACCTTTGCAGGTCCTAGGTTTGAATCCCTAGCAGGTGTACCATTTGTTTAATGTAATCTAAATGTTTGTTTAATTTAAAAACATAACGTTTACATTTAGAAGAGCTGCGCTGTACTAAGCACTGCGTAAACCTGATTAATAGCTACTACTGTTTGCGCATTGCTAAGCTTCTCTAAAACTTCATTTGTGCAAGTTTTTTGTGATGTTTAGCTCCGCTTAACTGGTTTGCATGATGTTAAGCACTGCACCACTTTTTTAATGCAGCTGAATGATGTGTACGGGCAGGAAAACAGCCTATATTAAGGGTAATGGGGTGAATTCTGCAGCATTCTTTGGAGTTTAACTGACAGTATGCCATGTGGTGTTGGAGAGGATGTGTGATTTCAGGTGCAGAGATGGAGTGCACAGGGGTCCATGGTTTTTGTTCGGCTCCTTATATGCAATTATGAATTTAGGTTGCTGCAGGGTGAGTACCAGGGCTCAAAATGTAAGGCTGAGGCCTGGGATTAGTTGGCCAGGGACCTTACAAGTGCTAGTTGTATCCCCCACACTGGTGAGCAGTGTCATCACCAATATGATGACCTGAAGTGTAGAAAGAGGGGGACTTTGGAAACCTTGGTCCAAGAGGTGAGGGCTGGGCATGCCCCAAATATATGTAAGTATTTTTTCCAGTATTTTACTAAAATGCAAGCTGAATCTGTGCAAAACTGGTATTCATAATGGTGTGCTTCTCCTCAACAGCTGCAGCTGAGAGGGCTCACAACATCCATCCCATGGCAGGTGCCTGGCTAGGTTGTGCCATGAGTGTGGTAACTATGGATATATTATGCTAACTGCAGTGCAATAAACAATAAAGAATAAAAAAACGGTACTGCAATAAAGAATAAACAAAACAAACTGTAGTGCAATAAATTGGAAATTAAAAGTGTAGTGCAATAAATGAACAATAACAACTGTATTGCAATAAACAGCTATCAATACCAATAGCAGTAAGCAAAAAGGTGTACAGCAGGATTGTGGTGTCATAACATAATTACACTAGAGCTCTATGCATTGTGGTTGTACGGTAGGGTTGCTGCATTCAAGTGTAAAACTGTAATAACTGTAAAATGCAAAAGTAATGGCCTAACAATGTATTTCTCAACTCATAGTATGGTTCAAGGCTGTCTCCAGGCCAATGTCAGTCACACAATGCTCTCCTTTCCTCCTACTCCAGGAACAAAATGTATAGGGGTGAGGTAACTCATTTTATGGGCAGATATTGTGTGTAGACTTCACAGATAATAAACAACAGTACCAATAAAGTGTTAAGCAGCATTGTGTTTACCTAAATAAATCTGTCTTAATATTTGCATTAGGGCTGTATTCATTGCATGTCTGTTCTAATGTCACTGCAGGTAAGTGTGAAACTGTAATAGCTGTAGAATGCAAAAGTAATGGCCTGAAAAATGTATTGCTCAAGTCATTGTATGGTTCAAGGCTGTCTCCAGGCCAGTGTCAGTCACAAAATGCTCTCCTTTCCTCCCACTCCAGGAACAAAAGGTATAGGGGTGTGGTAGCCCACTTTATGGGCAGATTGTGTGTAGAATTCATAGATAATAAACAACAGTACCAATACAGTGTTAAGCAGCATTGTGTTTTCCTAAATAAATCTGTCTTAATATTTGCATTAGGGCTGTATTCACTGCATGTCTGTTCTAAGTTGCTGCAGAAAATTGTTATGTTATTTTCAGATGTCCACTGCGGTCACAGCTTTTGGGTTCTTCTCCCATGCCTGCCACCTAAGGCATGATGGCTGTCTAGTTTACTTAATTTACACAAACATACCTCTCAACCATCACATTTTTTCATAATGCAATTACTGCCTAATCTGTCTGTTCCATGATTATCAGATAAATGATTACCTGGAATGCAATATATTTTCAAATCCATTTACTGAGCACCTTGGTAGTTATGTAAGTCCACTTATGTGAAACTGTTCCATGTAGTTGTGTACCTGCATTTGTTACTGCTTGGCCCATACTGTCCCATGCTAACAGCTTGAGAGGTATGCCCATGCTACATCAGCTACAGAGGAATTGTAGTCACTGTACTCACAACTGACACTGCACACCTGTAGAAGTATGTAATAGTACTCTGTGTAGTAATATTACCTGCAAGGTAACTAATGGTATGTGTTTCTTTCTCTCCCCACCCCTTATCTTCTTTAATTTATTTTTTGTATTTATTATTATGATTTAACATTAACATATTTTGTTAAACTAACTGTTTTTTTGGCCTTATGGTTTAATTCATACTGACTTGCTGTTAGCATGCTTACTGTTATGTTACTTAATGGGTGTTACACATAATATACCTTAATATGTATCTGGATTAACAAATATTATGTTCCATTCTATTAATACTAACATTAGTTTGGTTATTACTAATCTTAACTATTTGTTATAACTACTTAACTACAGCGCATCAAGGTCGGCCGTTTCCTCATGATCCGCCTACCTTGCCTCCTCCTGTGGTGGCACTGGGTCCCAGCACATCTGGAACCCAGGCTGATGGTGCCCCCTCTGCTGCTGCTGCACTATCTGTGAGATTGGGTAGTACCGGCCCATGGGATAGGGCCAGTCTCTCCCTCTGGGAGTGGTGGTGGAGGGGGAGTTGTCACCCTTGATGAACTGCTGGGTTTGGTGCATGGGATCATCTACTATGGTTTTGGACGATATCTGCATTGGATGGAGAGCATGCTTGCCACCCTAGTGGGGCAGGCTTGCCCCAGAGCCTAGCCTCCGCCACTGACACCCTCAGGGCAGTGATGGAGCAGTGATGACAGTCCCATAGGTGGGGATTTGAGTCATGCTGCTACCTTGTGGAGGCACATTGGACTGAGATTCTACAACACCTTCCCCATCCAAGATGTCCACTCCCTCTTGTGTCACACACCACCCCTGTCTGCTGCCTTGTCTGTCTGCAAAAGCTTCCTCACCTACTCAACTTACCTCTTCACACACATATGTACATATGTCTCTTCCCCAACATTCCACTCTCACTTAAAAAAAAATGGGCACCTGTTCTCCCCCGCCAAAAATATATCATCCCATACATAGCTGTCTATTTTGCACACATATCCACTGGGCACACACATAATTTGGTCCAATTGGCTTAACAACGCAATTATGTCCTCATGCCTCTCTCTGGGGGCGACAGTCCAAAGTCATCTACAAATTCTGTCAAAGTGCACAGTTGTTGCTGTACAAGAAATGGATAGCTATGGTTCTTTCCTACACCCTTCCTGCACATACCTAACTCCCTTTCACTATGTTTTTCCTCCTGCTTGCACTCCATTTTACCACTTTCCTATCTCCCTATTTTTATTTTCTTTATATATTTTTAGCGCTTAGCTCAGCTAAATGGAGCTATATTGATATATGTGTTTTAAATGATAATAAACACATACAAAATAAATACCTGTCCTATATTTTGAACCCAAGAGCATCACACCTGTAGACTACTGCATTAACCTGCCATGCCACACAGCTGTTAATTAAAATAGCTGGTTTAAGCAAAACATAGTAATTGCAAGTTACACTCATTAAGCGTGCTTAAGAAGAGCTGCGCATCACGCCACATCGCACAAACTTGCTTAAAGAGTAATGGAAAAATTGGTAGTATACCTAGGACTCTGGTGCAAGAGTCCACCACTAGAAAGCCAAATACAGAATAATGGATGTAAGTGAGTTCTCTAATAACAGGTAAATGTCCTTGTTTATCAGCAACATTTATAAATATACCCGCTAAGGCATTACTGGCAAAATACATGTTCAAATACATCCATATAAAGCCATGTACATAATGATTGCTGTAAAAAAGTATGTCACAGCCTTTATGTGTGTACTTATATCTTGCAAAAACACCTGCTGTAGCAGTGACTCCGTAGCTCAGTCTAGTAAATAAATGCCTTACAAACAATATAGCATTTTAATTACATTATTGTGAAGTCACCAATTAATGACTGAGTCATGCACTCTTTATCCACACAATGCATTTCAAATGAAACATCTGCTTTTCACGGATGGAAGTCACAGGCTTGCAGATAAGAAAAATTTCACATATCCCTATAGCAAAACTATAAGTGTATAAAGTGTCACGTCATGCATTAATATACATTCACAGAGGATTTTACCTCAGGTAATGCAAATGCGGCCCACTAATAACAGACTGCAGTACACACTCCTTTCAAACTCACAGTGCAGATTAGCACAGCTGTACAACCAACATACACATATGAAGCACCTGCTTGTAACAAGGACTGACAGCATACACATTCCAAATGAATACCAGACTGTAACATGTGGCCTGACAGTTGCCAAATGGTGGACATAATGTTATATTTATTCCCTATGTTGCTCAGAGACACAACAAACATGTTGCCTAGTACTCTGTTAATTATACCATTGCCTAACATACTTACCTTAAATACATGGAGTTGGAGTGGAAGGGGTACCCTCACTCTGGCTGTGCATCTATAACAAGACTGATACAGTGCCCACAGTTACTCCTACAGCTTGTTGTCCTGCAAGTGTTCACACTCTCTGCCTACGCCTGTTATCTGCAGCAGCTGCAGCCTGTAGCACATACATCTCTATGTAAAAGTACCTGCTACAGACCTACCCACTGCGATGATGTAGTCTCCTCACCCCAGTAATGTATAGTACAACATATGAGAAAGGGCTTCTAATCTACATGAAAGCCTTATATCTTGTACAGTGGGTGCATGTCATTGGGTGATGATAGTGCAAATCAGCTGTGTTGGCTGCAATTAGCATTTCAGAACCACAGATTGGTTAAGAGGCAATCGCCTGCTAATGGGAAGCATGTTAAAAGGCAGACTTGCTGACTATGGGGAACCATTCTTTATGAGACTTTCTGCAGACAGAACACGTTTGCAAAAAACTTAAATATCACCACATATCAACAGAGGAGTTTTGCATTCCAGCAGGTATGTAACTTTTTTGTTTACAACAGGATGCAGATATGTGAATATACTTACGGGGAATAAGGATTACAGCATTAAGTCTTTCTTAGAACTGTGATAATGACATGTCATTGATCTCCAGATTTATTACACCTACAGTGGACGTACAATACATCAAGGCTGGAATGTTTTTTGTCAATGTGGTACACTGTTCTTGTGGGACTGTCCTTTTATAGTGGTTGTAATAGCACACTGCTATTTGTTTGGCACTGTTGTTTTCACATATTATCAGGGGGGTTGCCCCTAAGGTACACACTACAATACACTCCAGTGTTGGATGTATGATCATACAGCAATATCTAACATGGCACACATGGAAATAACTGATTATTGCTAGCGTCTTAGGAGTATCCACATGCTTAGGATGTTTGCACACTATGGAATATGACATGTGTGATCAAGCAGTAGATACTGCCAGGCATTCTGTTCTTGCTGTATCTCTACATAGTGTACTTCCACATATGTGATCCTGACACGTGCTCCCATTCTGTTGTCTTTCAAGAAACATGTAACCAAGATGTCGTGCACCTTTCATGAATGCAGAAAATGATACTATACTTGAAGGCCTCTGGCAACACCATTAACTCCTACTGTCCAGGGGGGAGGAAAAACAGGGAACCACGGGCAGCACTGTGGGCTGACCTTGTCCGTGATGTTAATGCCACAGGTCATCAGAGCAGGACATATGAGTAGGTTAGACACCTCATAATGGACATGATCAATGTTGCATGCAGAAAAGCAGCAGATGTAGCCAGGGATCATGGCATCACCAGTGGAGGGCCTGCAGTAGAACAACCACTCTCAGCCACTGAGGAATTCCTGGCAAACCTAGGCACACATGACAGCTTCCAGGCATCCATTACACCATATAATATGGATGTGGGTGCCACAGTTTCTACGGCAGAGGAGCATGCAGGTAAGCTTATTTTGATCACCATTGCAATACTGAAACATTCAGTGTGTCAGAGTATACATAATCTTATGTGAGTGCCAGGTCTGTGTTTGTTGTGGGAGGTTAACTGCAGTTTGACTCTCATACTCAGATGTTGACTGATATAACAATTAACACAGTAGCTACTATAAATGTGAGCTATATGGACGTATTACCATGTTGTGATACAACATGCGGCGGTACTGATTTTACCTCTCCCTCAACTTTTCACAGGTCTGTTAGGTATCAGACAAGGCCATGGTCCTGCTCCTGGTAAGCATGACACTGTTTTGTTATAGATGTAGGTTTACAGCAATGTAATCCCAAAAATGTAATCCCAGGCCTGCTGCCTGCATTGGTGTACAGTTGGCATGAATGACAACTGCACAGATATTTTCTGACTGTACACATGGTAGAGTCATATGCATGCCTTGTAGGTATGAGCACACTGATAGATGTGATAGTATTGTCAGGACATTGCAGATTGCCATATATGTCAACCGTGTAGAGCCTTTGCAAACAACAGTGTACCTCATTGTTGTTGATGAGATTGCTGTGTAAAGAGCTTTTATTTACAACTACAGCTGTTTGAGGTTGGGGGTTAAAAAAGTCTGTAATACTGACAACAGTGTATATAGCTTTACATATATTGCAATATTGTACTGCAGAGAATAATAGTGCAGGTATTAATGTACTGCTTTTTCCTTTCCTATCACAAGTGACTGGGTACATTGGTCTCTGTCCCCTAAGCAACCTGATGTCAGTGTCTCTTCAGACTCTGATGATGTTGGTGGCCACAGTGAGGAACAGGTGGGGGTTTCAGAGACTGAATTTGTCCCAGAGGTAGACATTACTCTTCTATCCTCATTGTCACTGCACACAGTCAGTATGCCTACACATGCCCAGTCCCAGGAGACCACAGATATTGGACAGTCAGAGGGTGGGGACATTGAACAGGAAAGTGTGGCAACTATGGCTCCAGTGAGTGTAGACAATGGACATAGCCAGGGATCTGGTGAGGTTCCACACAGGCAGATTGATAGGGGTGCTCATAGGATGCCTGCTATCATTCCACCACCTGTTGCAGGTGTCACATGACATGTCACTTGGTGTATGTTTCAGGTTGTAGTGGAGACATAGGCATATTTGGAAAGGAACTCCAGATGTATACTCAGGGTAATGGATGCAGCACAGTCTGACATCCGTGACTGCCTCTACCAAATTGGTGACACCCTGGATCAGTTCACTGATGTAGTGGAAAGAAAGTTGGCTGAGACAGAGTCTGTCTTGAAATGCACAGTGTCTGTGCTGGAATGTGTGGTTGGAGTTGAGCATTGGCCTTGTGGACATAGGGCAGCAACCCCATCTGCTGAGACCCCATGTGGCCATGCACAATCATGCTCCCATAGTGGCAGTACATCCAGTGCTACAGAGAGGAGTGTGCTGTCCACACCAAGACATGGCAGGCCATGGAATCATGGTCCTGGGCATTCCCGTGGGGAACATGGTCCCAGCAGACAGCAGTCATCATCAGGTACTAGCACTGCTTCTGACCTTGGGCATGGAGATGCTAGTGCAACTCCTGATAGAGCCAGTTTCTGTGTTCAGGGCCGGAGATGGTGAACTGTCAGCTCTACCATGCACGGTTCAAAGCTGTCCAACATACACACATGTAGGGCTAGCAATGAGCCTTACTGTGTACAATCACACATTCACACACCACTGTCAAATGCAGTCACCTACAGACACACAATGCACTGACTCACACACATGCTGTCAACCTTTTGGGTCAGCCTAGACCTCCTACTCCCCCACACAATACCCTTTGCAAGTGATGATACCTGTGCTACATCCCTGTCATCCTCATCATCCATGCAGGGAAATGAAGCTGTGTGTCTGTTGCACAGGGTGACTATATAAATTAGCATGCACTTGTGTAATGCATTGTTGTTTTGCCATGTCGCATGTAGTGGTTACTGACATATACTGTATACTGAAATATGTAATGAGTAAGCCACATAATTGTGTGTACCTTATGTTGTATGATGATATAATTGCTGTATACTTACACAATCAAAGGTGTGTCACAGACCTGTTTATGTTTCTGTTTCAGGATTCTGTTGGGGACACCTATGGATACACAGTGGCAATAAAGCCAGAGACATCACAGCACAGGATGGAATGTTAGCACAGAAGAAATATGTCTTCAGCAGTGTACAGCACTATAGGTGCATGGCACCATAGGTCCATATGTGTATAACAGGCTAACAAGGACAATGGCATCATTCAGCATACTCATGCATCCCTAATCTGTGAAAAGGTCTGATACCCTTGATAAGTGTCATCACAATTTTGGCAGCTTACACATCTACAAGCTGTGGTGCTGGAGATGATCCATATACAAATTTCCTGTGTCCAGTGCAGACATTTGTCCAACAACAGCTATGATTGTCTTGTTCTGCATCCCACTTTGTAGCATGAGCATGATGTGTGTCACAGCAGATGTGTGCTTCACATGCATCTGTTACATATAGGGTGTACTGTTTGTGTTATATACCTGTCTCTCCAGCATATACTATTTATACCACAGTGACAATGAAGGTGTGTAGAACAGTTAAGGTATGTTTTAGTCCTTTCATGGATATGTGAGAGGTACGCAATGGGAATCTGACACCTCCCTGTGTGGTAGCCATGCACATCCCCTCCAAAGCATTTAGGAGACAGACTACACATATACGATCTTGACAAAGACTTCATAGGGTATGTTACCTACAATGTGTATTGATGTACTATGGAAACCGTGTGGCTGCTACAGTTGTAAGATATGCCTATGTAGTGACATAGCAAGGATGCCACTGTACACAATGACAGGTATGATAAGTGCCACATTCAGTACAGCAATGGCAGTCTGGGATTTACATCAGATACCTTTCTGTTTAGGTTGTACAACAGTGAATGCATCCCCACATCTTACCAACCAGTGAAAGTCAAAGGCTACATTACTCTCTGTGTCCATAAGTCCATGAGTAATGACTCAAATGTGTGTGAAGTGCGGATACTACTATAGTTTCCAGGGGTTGATGACTTTACAAAGGATAGTATTGTGCAGTTGTTGGCATTTAGTATTTGTCAATGGCTCAGACCATCTTGGATAACTGTTGGTTCTGTGTGGGATTCAGTGACATCTCCTGATATGCAATCACCAGCTAATGTAGTCAGTCAGAGGTTACTGACAATGGTTGTGACTGCAGAGATGGAATGGCTAAAAGGGTTACACCATTAATGATGTCTGGGGAAATCCACTGGTGACTGGCATCATTGCAGAGTAGGTCTACCAGTGCTATCTTCCCAGATTATGACTGTCAGACACTTGCCTATCCACCAGCTGACATAACACTCTGTAGATAACCTACAAAGTTTCCAGCAAGGCCTGCTGGTCTAATATTGTCAAACACCTTGTCAGGCCATGATAGGTAGAGTGAGTAATATTCCCATCATCCACTGTATAGTGTAACACTCAATGGGGTCCACCAGTTAAAGTCGGTAGGCATGATTTGGCCTTGAGCATAATAAAACAGTGCTTGGTCCAGTGTCAGTAGTTGTATGACAGTGTTACTGTTTATATCCATGCTTACTCCTTTTATGGCATTTCATGTCACATGATTCAGAGATCAGGGGACACTGTTTGGCACGTACATGCTAGTTGTGCTTTGTGCAACTAAGTATTGCAGTTACTTCCATCAAGTTCCAAGAAGAAAGTTATCAAAGGTGTCTGTACAGAATGCAGGCAAACACTTTAGGGAAGAGTAATTTGTATACCTCTGCAGGTAAGGTGGGTGTGTTACACAGGTATTCTGCAGTTGGACACTACCCAAGTGGTGTGTACTGGAAGGACACAATACCTTGTGAAGACTGTGTTAAGCATGAGGGTCTATGGATTTGCTGGTGCCTGGCAACTACTAATGCTGGTCTCACCGACACCATTCTCACATAGGATAGTATGCTCAGATACATTTTCTGTCATCACACGCAAAATGTTACTATGAAGCCCATGATGACAAGCAGGACACAGTCTGTTTGTTCATCCACATAGGTGTCCCACATAATGAAAGGCTCTGTAGGCTTCATATGCCCTTTTCCAGGTAGATCCCTTGATTTGCAACCTGGGCAGTCAGTTGACTTTTGCATGTCTTATGACTTCTGTTCCTGTGTTGTGGTATGTCACTAGAGAACTGACAAGAGGGGGATTAGTAGCACTGCTGTAGTGCCACAATATAATGTACAATGTCCAGTGACATAGATGTCAAGTCTTGCTGAAACAATCAGCACACTGGTGGTGAGCCATCATAGGAGACAGTTTCACAGCTAGTTATGCATCCTGCCCTTCAACACATTACTTGTGGATATCTGCATGACATGGCATTGAGATCTACTGCAGCAGACTGGTTACCTTTGGCCAATGTGTGTCCACCTGCCGCATGTCCTAGGCATGTCATACTGTATAGTTATGTACCCAAAACACATGTCTGTGTTCTCACATCATGTCACACAACAACCAGTGTGCTGTCTAGTTCCTTCAAAGACATTGTGCGCTTGCAAGGCCAACGTCATGTCAGCAAAGTTGAACAAGTCCTCTATGCATTCATGGGCATCCACATCTTCAATGCAAGATGTGTCTACAAACACTGTATATCAGGCTGTCAACCCTAAAGGTGTGGCATCATGACCCTGACTTTGCAGGACCTGCTGCTGAGATTTTGAGAGTAACCCTGTCCCTCTACTCCTATGGCACACAACCACAACATGTGACAGATGTGACTGCATTTCAAACCTTGCTGCCATGGTGTCATAAAACAGCAGCCATTACATATGGCAATGAGCATTATGCCAACATGCACAGCTCAAATCCTGCAACACCTACACCTACATCACACATACCTGCATGTGTGCAGCTCCTTACCAGACACATTGCCAAACAGACACCTCAGAAAATTTTGCCTTTGGAGTGTACAGAACACATAATACTACATGCACCATTCTCTCACTGGTCAAACACCCGAGGCAAAACACAAAATCACGTGTCTCAGTCAGAGGTGATTACATCATGAGATACATTGATGTCTATGTCAAGTGGTTACATATGTAAAAGATCACAGATAGCTGTCCGTGGGTTGACAGTAGGTCTTACTGCACACTGTCTCAAATCAAGGAATATCAGTTATCATAATGTTGACATTATAGTTCCTGCAGGTGTGTACAACTAGGGACACACTTCACCAGCCTGTATGTAGACTCATGAATATGTGTAGCCAGTCTTTCTCCCTAGCGGGTATAAGCATAACTTTCAGCTGCAGATAACCCTCACCTAGGATGATGGCTGCATTCACACAGAAACTGATGGAAGTCAATAATTGCCTTAGTGTATGGTGTCATTGTCAGGGGAGCTACTACATGTTTGCCTGGGATGCCTTGCTCAACAGACATCAATGCTTTATCAGTGATGGTTTTCATCTATCACCCCTGAGATTTGGAGTACCGGCCACGGCTGCTGACACTGTTCAGGGAAAAGTTAGCAATGAGAACACCATCTTTGTACATCATCATGGTTATGCTGCTACAAGCTGAGAATGGCAACACAGAACCCCACTCTGTGGAATGTTCCTCACTTCGGAATATGCAGACATGTGTGCAGTCAAGGACATCTGTTTCAAGCCAGTGGAAAGCGCCACAGCCATACCAGACTACACGTCCATCCACATCTTCACACCTCAAAATGACAGTATTCAAGGTGATGCAGGTGGTGTATACTTACTCATTAAGGATAGATACACATACAGATTTTGTCAAACACTGTAGTTTCCCAGAGTCACTGCAGGTGCCATTCAGTACTAAAAGGACACATAATCAAGCAATAGCCAGCTACAGGAGCAGCTCCATGAATCCAGACACCCATTGTGTGCATTTGTATGTACATATGTCTGTAAAGTTATATCATTACACCATGGGGTGGGGTAGCATTATGTGACCACCAGCTGTGTTGCTTAGCTGTGCTGCAGCTCACTTGCCCAAAGGTTAGTCTACGTCCTTCACTACAATACCCTGGAGCAGTGCCATGACATCCCCCAAGGGGAACCAAAGTATTGCATCACATGTTTATCATTATGGGTGACCACTGCAACCCCCCCAATGTGGGGTCCTCCATGGTGGGATCTGACCACAGATCAATGTCATTAAAACTCCCAGCACTAACCCCCCTTGCAGACAATACAGACATATATTTCAACAAAGCCATTTATTACCTCCTGTAGGATGGTTTACATAGCTTGAGTGCACCACCCCCTCTGATGGGACAAGAAAGTATGCAGAGCTCTACACCCATGCATTATGCCAGCACCATTACACCTGCATGAACTCAGCTGTACCTAACAGGCGGAACATAGGCTCCTTATGACACAGCACACCTGCCTGGTGGACAACTGCCATTATCAGGCTGCACAATAAGAGGTGGGCATTGCTGTGTGACAGTTGGGGTGAGGGTGCCACCCCAAAATGGAGGCACAACCTCCTCAGCTAAAACAAACACATAGTGTTTTGTGTGATGTTGTGTACATATAGTAAGTGACAAAATTAGCCACCCACACAAAACAGAACCACAACATACAGTGTAGTTACATATGTAACCTCAAAGGACAGGCCCATATTGTCAGTGAACTCATACATAATGATGCTGCATATAATGGGTCTGTACTCATAGCTAACCTGTCCCACAGGTTCTGCATCAACTTCACTCCCCCGTCCCCACCACATGACACTTGATATTCTTACAACCTGTCCCATAACTTCCATATCTACAGAGCAGGTCATAAAGGGCCTCTCTATGGGGGATACACAGCATGTATTGGACATGCTAACATCCCAGGCTGCATCCTACATGGGATCTAACAAGGATTACTGACACCATTGGGAAAACCTTGCAATCATACTGGAACCAATGGCTGGACCCTAGCTGACTGGACAATGGCAACTGTTATACCCTTGCACAGAGACGGTGCATGCACTGACCACCAGAACTATAGAATTATTTTCCAGAGTATCCATATCTGTATGGCCATAGGGGCAATCATCATGGAGTTGATCAACACAAATATATGTGATCTACACACAGTTGACTGGACACAGTTTGGATGTCTGACAGGTTGATTATGACTGTTAAACATGGTGGACATTTCCAAGGCAGTCACCAAAGAGCTGGGTGAGGGGACATCAGGGCCAAAAAAACCCTGGACTGAGCCAAGCCATCTGACTATATCCCCTACTCAGGCATCATTTATAAAGCACCCACTTAGGCATCCATGGTACTATCATTGTAGGGGTCACTAAGTGGCCCATTGATGGCAAACCTACTCAATAAAGGGACATCTACCCCCAATATCTGATCTGTAAGCAGCAGTGTACAACAGGGCTCAGTCCTGGGTATTCTACTGCTTGGGATCCATTTAACCACAATACAAGCAAATACTTAATGTCTGGGGCTAACAATGTTGGCTGATGCCTGCAAACTGTGAGCACTCATGGAGTCTGTGAGCTATGTCAGTATCCTACTAGAGGGTATTGATGTACAAATGCCTGTTGACATAGTAATGGCCATAATCTCTATAACTGATATATGTAGTATCATTCTCATCACTAACACCTATGTACCTGGTAAGTAGCACATCAGTTGCAACATGTGATGTACATACTCAGGGGTGAAAGAACTGGGCACACAGACCTGGCAACACAGGTTTGCAACTAATGTGTCTGAGATTCCCATGTCTCCCCAGTGGTATGATGGGAATCATATGTTATAGCTGAGGGCACAATCACCCGTAATTGACATACTCATAACCTCCATGTACTTTCCCCATCAGCATGCCAATATCTGAGTGCAATGGCCATTTGGTAATGGACCTTTCCAAGCAGTACTGATGGTTGCACACAACAGTATGGTCCCTCACAAGGGAACGAACTTCATATCTTCAGCATGTGTTCAATGGGGATTATCTGAAATAAGTGTCATTGTAGCCTTTAGCATATAGACTACTCAGAGGTGATCTCTGCCTTGCATACAGGGCAATGTATGACCGTTCTTGGTTGTAAATGCTGCATATCTGTAGATGGCATGGTACATGGATTAATCACTCTAAGGACATTAAACTAGTATGTGATGTTAGTAATACATGCTGGTGGGAGAGATTTGTCTAGCAGACTTTAACCCACCTTTGAAACAGAACCCTGGCTAATGGCAAGCAGAGTACCTCAGTGCATCTCAGCACATGACATCTATATGATTGGCTGTCTGACTGTCATTTCACCACAGGGCTTCTGCCTGTGTCCCTCTTGGACTGGGGCAATATGTGCTGATCATGTAAATAAGGGTATACAGTTGCGATGGTTGTATAGCCATTATGCTAGTGAAGTTCAGACATCCTATGGTTCCATAAGTTGATGTAAAATGCTGTAAAAGCCATACATACAAACCTGGCTATACTGCGGATAGCACCACTTCCAATTACTGCTTACAGGACATGGCACTGCACACACATAGTGGAAGTTCCCTGTATGTAGATTAGTACACTTACCTATGTAATGGTACACATTACAGATCAGAGTATGTGATGCACGCAACACACATCATGTCTGATAGTACTAATGGTTTCGGACATATTATGCTTGATGACATCAGCAGACCTAATTCTGGTCAGACATTTGGAGGGCCACATCACCTGCTATAAATAAAATTCTGCAGACCTTCAGCAGCCCCCAGTATTCTCTCAGTTAAAATTCCCAAGTCTGTACTCCAATGGTCCAGATTACTGGGGAAAAATCAGAATGTAGGGTGTATGCATATTTTATACAGCTATGCTGTAGGTGCAGAATGTGTGATTGGGTAACTATGATGCATTCCACCTGCCTACAATATAATTAACATAATTTAATGGCCCTATTCTATCAAGGGACAAAAGTAATTAAATAATTTTTATTTTTCAGGTATGCTCAGCACAGTGGCGCAAACACTCACTCGGAAGGTAAACAAAGCTTAGCAGTTAGTGGACACCCCCCCTGAAGGGACACTCTCAGCCAGGTGGCACTCTGCACAAACACATGCACTCATGCTGAAATGAGCTTAGAAGTCAGTAGACACACCCACCCTGCTGTTAACTAGATTCTGTGTAAACAGCAACATGACCCTAACCATACACGAAGGGGATATGCAGATGTGATTACTCTTTTTGCTATTCAGTAACTCCACCTCATTTGTATAGGTATCTATGCTCATAGCCTGGAGACTACATGATTCATAGTCCAACCACATTAGCAACAGCACCAATGCACCACTGTAGAGACTCCACGCACAGTCCTATAATACATTTCTGTCACATAATATTAATTTTTTTCCAATTTTTTTTTCAATAAAGCATGCTTGCACACTGTGGCATGCTACACAAACATGCTCAGATTATTAAAAAAAATTAATTTATTTCCTTTAATTTTTCTGACATACAGGATAATAGTTTCACTCATATGTGTATGTGATATGATATTTCTGTCCATATTTCTCCATTTTTACAACCACTTTTGTCTACCTACACTCCTGTACATGGAATTTTTCTGCATACACTACAGACACTGCCAGTGGGTCTAAACAGATGCTTATCTGCTTGCTGGATTCCTCTACCTGCCTCATTTGCATGAGATTCACCTGATTATGAGGTGATTTGCATGCCATGGAAGTTTCTGTGTTAGAGAGTGTGTGCGTGCCACTCAGTAACACTTGCTGAATCTAAAAATGTTTGTACCTGTGTAAGCTGTGCGGCACAATGCCTACACAGAAAAGAATGTGTGGGCTTTATTAAATTCTCCCTATGATCTAGTAAAGAACTTGCATACTGAAGAACATAACAGTCAGATGAAAACATTAAAGAATCAAAATAGCTTGCAAAAACAATATTATGAATATTTAAGAAAAAAGAAAGAATACTGATGGAAGGACACACCTATGATGTGTACTATGAAGCAGACAGTATCTTGAAGGACTCATAGCAGGTCAATGCCAGATAAACTACCAAAAATTTGCTTAGAAGAAGGAGAAAAAAATTAAATATACAATATCCTATTTGCTTTTGAGTTGCAAATAGATTACATTTCAGCTCATCAATTTACATTTGCCAGTGTTGAACTAATTGGTAGCATTTAGCATTGAAAATCACTGCCACTGCAATTTGTGTGTGGACAGTGGCAGTGATTCATTATATCTGGACTTTCTCTTTTCATATTGGCTGTGTAACCATGAAGTTAGTATATTTAAGCAAGAGGGATATCAGGGATAAAGCCCACCACACGAGGATGCTGGGAACTTCCCACCACTGAAAAAAAACTTTAAAAGTGTTGAGTTGATAGTTTGACCTTTGTTCCTGTTGTTGCATCTTCATGCAGATATAATTCAACAAAATGTAGAGGAAGCATATAAAACATGAATATATGAAATAGAAAATGAATATGTTATAGAAGAAAGTTACTGTAGAAATACATAAAATATGCATTATAATGAGGACAGTAAAAAAGTATAATGAAGTAGTTGTGAATGTTTTAAGAAGCTGTAATTTCAGGTACATCAATCTAGCAGCTATAAGAGAGAGAGGATTACTACATGCGGAGAGTGTTGTCTTGCAAGATGGTTATAAGCAAAATTATGTCAGTGTTGGATTAATTGCACTCTGGACTGTTTTCATGTCATACCCCCCTCCACATACACACTTTTTTAGGATTGTGCATAAATAAACGTATTCTTCTAGATTCATCTTCCAGATTGCTTTAGATATATACTTACCAACCAGATTGTTTTAAATTAAAATTATTGTTTAATAAAGCAAACTTGGTTTGAGTGTGTTTTAAATTTAAAATCTACTACATTTTTTTCTGCAAGAAGTAATACAAATGTACTAATCAATAAAAACAAAATGACCAATTTCTGAACATTTCAATCATAAAAGATCACTCAATTTGTTATCATTATAAATGATCAATGTCTGTGCTCACATGTCTGATCATGAAAGTGGCCATAATAAAGCACTCCAGTTTGTTTTACACAATTGCATGTTAATTTGCAAAGCTAGATTAATAACTGGTTATGAACTCAGCAGAGTCAGTCATTTCACCCACAGATAGCCTTCATACTCAGCAATTATGGCTACATTGTCAACTATGTGTACCTCATATGTTTAATAGTGTAAAACTGAAATCATTCATTCTTCATTGCAATGAGCAAAGTCAGATAATGAAAAAATGTATATATCATTGTAGTAATGTTTATTCAAAGTCATTCAAAAAGCAGAATTATTACTAAATAGGAAAGACATCTGTTGTGATAAAAATAATGGCCACAAAAAAAGTATTGCAACTTTGTTTCGTACAAATGGTAGTGACACTTCATAAAAATCAGTTTAGCCCTGCAAAGCCAGAATAATGATCACATGATAGCAATAACTTTCATTTACAATTAGCCCCCATAATCAAGAGTTATAGCTACTCATTAACCATGCATATTTCAGATGCCCAAATGTAATAAAATAAAATAATCACCACAAAATGTATTTCAGAATCCTTTTCACACAAATGCATACATGCTTGCAAGCCCCAGCAGTCCATAAATTTTTTTTGGTGGCCAGTAATAATTCGTGCACATCTGAGTTGTCCTACTGTAGTAAAATAAATATAAATAAATAAATAAATAAATAAATAAATAAATAAATAAAATAATGGGCACATGATGTATTTCAAGCTTTGCTTTACAAAAACTGTTGCTTGTCATTCCCCACAACCCTATATGGTGACCTGCTAGGAATAAGTTATGACTATATCAGAAGATGGTCTACAATAAGATAGAAATAGCCCCACATCAATATTGTTTGATTATCCCTGATTTCTGCCTCATATTGTTTGTCTGTACCTCATAAAAAGTGTGGTTTTGTGGCAAACTATTGAGGATTACTGTTACAAAATAACTGCATACATTTGAGTTTCAGACATCATGACCTTCAGAAAATGTATGATGATGCAATACCAGTTATTTTAACAGTTTTCTACATATACAATAAAAATAGTTAAAATCTCCATACTGAAAGGGAATCTACTTGTCACCTATAAAGATAATGTTGCAAGCAATCTGAACTGGATATAAGCGCATTCCCTACCAGACACATGGAAATAGTTTTTTCTGCAAAGGGTAAGAATTTTGATATAAATCCAGGGACTGGCAAGTTGTTGATATAAGACCACCTTGGTCAGAGCAGCTCTGTGGAGCAAATCTTGTGTGAATTATGAATTTTGATGTTATGCAGGAAAATGAAGTAGAGCTTCATTACACAGAAGTTAATAATTTAGATCTTCATGATAATGCACCATCATTTGGGAAACCGAAAACAAGATAGATATTTTGGTGACTGCTGTGCCTGGGACAGGTTTCCCAGATGAGCAGATGTATGACCAAATATAATTACAAACTCTGTCAGTATTTACCAGCTGAGCTCACAAAAACTTTTTGTTCCAATAAATCCTAGCACTGGAAGCAGTAATGAGATACCTGAACTCACACTTGAAAGAGCACTCGACCGAGTCTTCAGCCTCAGTGAAATGCTTTTATGTGCTTGGTCAACTCCAGACCTGGACATTCTAATGTCCCATATATTTTCCTTTGAATGAAGTATATCAGTAACCCTCCATCAAATTGGTTGCAGGGATCTTTTATTACCATATGATCACCCACATCTCTTACATCTTGCATCAGTCCCTCCAAGTATCCTTCTAGTAGCATGCTTGTGTGACAGATTTGCTCAGAAGGTACATGCCATGAATACAGATGGCTTGCAGTAGCTCTGCATTCTCCTTGGTGGTGAAGCTTTCCAGATATTGACTCCTTGAGGTGGCCATGATGATGCATGAATACCTGTGGGTAGAACATGTCAGTCAGAGTGTTTTTGTACAGTATACTGTGAGATGAACATACCTATGGCCACCTCCCCCTTCTTCATGTACTATACTCATGACTAGAAGCTCCTATATCAATAAATGCACCTGTTTATCAGTCACTGTTAATGCTATGGACAGGTTTCCCTCCCTTATAGGCTGTAGACATGCTGCAACATATGACCCAAGCACCCCAAACTTCCTGCATCATATCTTTGTACTTCTCAATGTTTTCATTGTACATGTTGCCCTCAAAACCATGATCAGACAGTACAGTGCCCGAGGTTCAAAGTTATATGGATATTACAACATCTGTCTCACTGTGACTGATATCAACTGTAAGAGTTGTTATTCTTGCTGATGTACTTTACCAGAGATACTCCTTCCAAAATTGTACGTCTTTCCTTAACTCTAAAAACATGCAAGTTTGAAGAATATCTCTATCTATCCTCTATTCTACAGTAGTACAGTAATGAGAAAAAGTTATAAATAATGGCTCTCCCACTGTGTTTTAAATTAACAAGGCCGCTGAGTATAGTAGTAATGCAAAAGAGGCTACTTAGCAACACTAACAGCAGCCATGCATATTATGGTAACCACTAGGAATGTGACCAGTATGCTCATGGACGTGGCTCATATATGCTCTTAGTGCCATGGTTTTGCACTTTGGAGACATAGTAACACCATGGTGCAGATCGGCATTGTACAACACTTGATGTAAAAAGTACATCCACCTCCAATTTGCTCCTCAAGCTGACCAGACTGAGTCAGCATAGCTACTTCTGCCTGTTTGGAATGTAGATGTCCAACATGATGTGCAAAGAAGGGTAAGAATTTAATGTCCATCCTGCAGAGAGACTTCTAGGAGCACCAGTTAGGGCAGTATGATGGGCCCTTGTGAAAAGTGATTGCCTGGTATAAGCCTGCCATGATGGTGAGTAATGCCACCTGTATCACCCATTATGGTGAGCTGTACTCCTTCAAGAGTGAGAGACAGAGATTACAACAGAAGACAGATAGCCAGAAAGGTATTGTAGAAATGTTATCAATACTGTTTAGCTCTGGTATGTTGCTTGCTTTACATGTCTACTTAGGAGTGCATTTTGTTTTGCAGCACTGGGAGGAGTAGGAATGCAACATAGCTGGATGTTGCAGAAGGCAGGGCTGACTCTCCCAGCAGTTGGAGTGGGAATGTCATCTGTGGAAGTCCACTGTATAAGTACAATTGCTTGTAAAAACTCTGTGTCACACTTCTGCAGGTCTAGCTGTAGCAGAGAAGAAAGAGGTGTGGCATCACTGTATACTCTTAAATGCCATGCTGGTAATGTGTCAGAGATACAAATTCCACATGACTTAACACTGAAAGATAAGCACAGTTTGCCTTCCTGTATCTTCAGTGTCATAACAACATTAGTTATTAACTTCTCACAGTTACTGTTACATGCATATACATGAGCTTGTTTTTTTCTGGTTTTCGATTCAGACACCTTATAGGACTATTGTGGCTATTTGCCAATTTCTTCAAATGTCCTATAGAGTTAAAAGGGTAAGGGTGAAATATTTATCATAAAATATTTAAAAAACATTTAGCATACACCTCAGAAAATTACATTTTTGATTGGGTTGTAAGCTCCCATATTCTGAATTCCAAGTCTCTGCAATCATATTTTCATTTAAGATCTGCTGCCTTTCCTGTCAACTTTCATTATTTTGCAAAAGTGCAGGACGTTGTTTGCTCCAGCTAGTTGTCTTATTGTGCTGCAATTCTTATGCTGCTTGTGGGAAGAGCTTGTTTTTATTCTTTCTTCTTTTTGCCACAGCCTTACCACTCGTTGCTGGCTCATTTCTGAATCCCGGCCATATGTGTAGTACATGTATAATTATATTTGTATTTGTTTCAGTAGGAATGCATTGTACTGGATATAGTACTTTATTTTATCTTCAGAGGTGTAGGTTCTTGATAGACCTCGCCAGCTTGTACTACTTTGTATATATCTGAATTGTGGAGTGGTCACAAAAGGAATCAGTATATTACAAAGAGAAGTAGTCCAGCAGATGTGAATAATTACTCAATATGCACTCCATTTTAATATATAGCAATATTTAGGGGGAGTCCAGAAACCCTTCACAGCAGCAGCATTGTTACTAAGACGTGTTGAAATGCAGTGTACAATTTTTCACTGATATCACTGTTTCACTGTGGGTTCCATGATTGTTTCAGTTACACATGATTTAAAAATAAATGAATTGTTCAAACAATATGCACTTTGAGTTGCTCTGAATCTAAAGCAGCTAGATTGGCTTGAACTACAAAACATTCTGATTTTTTCCCAACTTACCATTTCCCATAAGATCTTTTACCAACCAAAACATACTCCTATACTCTCTAACCTCATTACCCCTATAATAATCTCAATTCTCTGTGCTGTTCTAGCAAACTGCTTGCTAGCATAAGCAAGTCCAATAACTTGGCAGGTGACTCCCTTTTCTCCAGCACTGCTGGAAAAAACTGGAAACTTCTACCACCTTCACTGTCACTCTTTAAGCAAAAGCTCAAAATACACCTTAAAACACACTGGTTATGTCCTTGCAGTAACCCTGACTAATTTTCAGCCTTCCCTACTTCTATCTTCACACTGCCTCTGGTTACAAAATTTTATACTGCTTACCCCTCTGTAAGCAGAAACGGTCACTAGTAAGATTAATATAACTTCCAGCATTTATTTAATCTATCAAGGAACTTTAAATTTCCTCAGATATCATGTTGTAAAATAACATATCATTTATATCAATCCTTCTTAGTGTAAGTTCTTCTCATTAAGATTCCTTTTTTGTATTTTATTTCCTTTCTACTTTCTTTGTTATATAACTGTATATGATATTTTTTGTGCTACTTTTGGAGCTTTTCTCCCCAGGCCTCTACTGAAAATGGAAATATATCCAGTTAGACTAGCCCTGTTAACAAATGTAAAATAAAAATAAAAATAAATAAACATTTCTTGATATGAAGTTGATCTTAAAAATTCTTACTGATCCCAACAGAATCGATGCAAAATAATTCTGTGGTCAGTGCCTCACAAAACCAATTCTTTTAGTCCTTGGCAAGTGACATGAATGACGAAGATTAACTTTGTGGGTCAGACCTTCTTATTCTTTGAAATAAAACAAACACAATACTGCATGCTACATCAAACTGATTGAAAAAAAAAATGAAAGCTAACAAGAGAACAATGCAGTAAAACACATTTTCAGAATAATGAGGAAATTATGGTAATCTCATGCACCATAGCAGGCATATGTCTTTTACAAATAAAAAAATGATAATTTCATGACATTTTCATAGCTCTGCCTTATGCTGATATTGAGGTATTGACATCCGGGAGTTTTATTGCCACAATATTGACACATTGACTAATATGACATTGGCTTTAACTATTTGTTGTTTCTTTATTTTCACACATTTATTTTTTAAATGTGCTATTACACGTTCAGAATGAAACTGCCACAAGTGTTCTGTGATAAATTGTATTAACCATACCACAGTGCATTAACATAATGCCAGTCAGTGTTCTGAAATTACTTTATAATGTATCTCACATATGGTCTAATTTTTTTTCTAAAACTTAAAGAGTTTCTTGTCAGCCCTACAAATGCCCTTATGTTCCTTTAGTTGTGGACAAGTGTGGGCTCCACTTGCACTGATACAGTCTCCTTCATAATAACCCACGTCACAATTTATCTTTACTGTCAACATATGGCTTGTCTCGACATTAAACAATGTTTTACTTGACCCATGTTGATTCTTCCTGTAGCACTCTCATACAGATGCTATCTTTTGTGCTGGTACACTTAGAATTTATGCAGACCCGTGCACTATAATGGAGTTTTATTCCCAGATGCCCTGAATCAGTGGAGAATGCCCTACTTAATTCAATCACACTGTATATGCAGTTTTACCTAAGTACCCTTCTGCTCTTTGTCTTTATGCCACTGTATGTGCGTGTGTGTGTCTGTGTGTGTGTGTGTGTGTGTGTGTGTGTGTGTGTGTGTGTGTGTGTGTGTATATGTGTGTGAGAGGGTTCAACACTGTATCACATCGTTACAGCTGCAACATTCAGCACAGTCTTGTTCTCTTTTAATTTATAGTAATGTTTACAGCAGATCTAACTGTCATACTGTCACGGTAGTTCAATAATAAATTATGAGTGTGTTTGGTGAAGAATGTATGAGAATATGTGCACATAAATATCTGAATAGGTGTGTGTGTTTGTGTGTGTGTGTGTGTGTGTGTGTGTGTGTGTGTGTGTGTGTGTGTGTGTGTGTGTGTGTGTATGTGTGTGTGTGTGTGTATAAGTGCATGAGTGGCAGATTCCTGTGCCACAGTAGAATACTGCCACAAATATTGGTAGGAGCAGTAGAAAAATGCAGTTCAGGGGCATGTAAATGATCCAGTAATAAAATCTTCCTGATTGTGGCAAAGTATGTCTCTGAAATGCATTTTTTCACAGATCACGTACATTGACCAAACTGTGTTTGGCAATTTGTATGACTGCAAGGCCTTTCTCTTAATCTCAGCCAAAGACAAAAGTTAGATAAGCCACAAAGGAAAAAAAGCTAACAGACCACTCCACATAAGGTTAAACTACTTTTCTATACAGCATTCATTACAAAATAATTATAACATTTCACATACTGCTAGTAATAGATAACAACTAGTCCTCAAATATGATTGCTGACATAGAAAAAACATACTTATTTTATTTATCTTTTCTTGACTGGGATAGTCCCACTAGTTTAATAGCCTCTTTTTAGAGGAGACTTGAAGTGGTAGTTATACTACTAGGGGAAACTTAGCCAGGACAACAGGGGACATCCTCTACTATTTTCAGTAGTATTCTATAATATTTTCAAGCAGATGGAACCTCACGTTAATGTCTCATACAAAAGATACCACACTCAGGATCCTCCTTATGTTACACTGCAGTGGCAGCAGTCAATCTACCTAGTGTGGGAACAGAACCCATAGCCTTCTGCACCAAAGATAAGCATGCTACCTTTTGCACCAATGACTTAATGCTTTACTCCATCTCTGATATAGGAGCACTTTCATAATAGCAAAAAAAATAGAAGCAACTTCAGTTAAAAAAAAAACTGTTTTGGAAAAAAAGGACTACCATATATTTAAAACTTTGCTTTTCTTTGCTTGCTCCTTTTTCAGGCACTCATCTTAATTAGTCTCTTTCTTCAAATTATTGCAGCTGAAAGCAGTTATACTGTACTCCGATGTGAGTTGGGGTGACATTTTAAAGTTGATATTCATGTGCCCAAAGCACTGCAACCAAAATGGATGAAATCAATGCAATAATAACTCTCCAGAACCTACCTATTACCGAGACTTGGCTAAAACCTGACAAGCCTTCTCTTCACCCCCTACTACCTGAGGATACTACCTTCTTGTATGCAGACAGGGCAACTTTAAAGGAGGTACCCTTCTCCTATACAAATATCAATTTAATTTAAAATGTATTAGTCAAGCCTCACCCACCTGTAAAGCTCAGCCAAACAGGATCATCACAGAATTGCTGTATAAAACACTACTATTATCCAATTAGCAGTCACATACCTCATTCTATCCTCATGTCTGGATAAATTTATACATGTTATTTATGCAAGTTCAGCCAATACAAATAGCAAGAAAACATATTTATTATAGGAGATTTTAATATCAATATGCTAAAACCCATTAATTTAGAGGTTCTAATTTTCCTTACAGAAGGATAATTGATAGAACTATTCAAACACCACACCAGACCCAACTTAACAACCTCAAACCACTCTCTTATTGATCTCATCCTTTCCAATACATAATCTCCAAAATTGCAATTCACTCACCCTCATTAAGTGATTGCCCCATCAGTTTCTGAATACTTTACACAGCTCTCAAGCCCAAGCCCAAACTAATCTTCTTCAGATGGAAATCCAATGCCTACATCACACAATTAATTATTGCTTTCAACTCCATTAACTGCTAACTTATTCTAAAAATCACAGATCCAAACCTAGCAGCTGAATTATTTATAAACACTCTTTCATATTTATAAGACTCCCACTTTCCCATTATTTCTAGACTTTCTAATCCCAAGCCTAAAATGTGGGTAATCCATGAGCTAAAATCCCTCCTAAAACTCAGAGATGAAGCCTGCAGTTATGGAAACGTAATTCCTCCACAGAAAATAGGGAAAAGTGCACAAATTTTAGACCTTAGCCAATATGTCATTAGATGACACAAAAGCCATGCCAAAATTCATGTCTAAAATACCCTTAAATGCAGCCCCAGGAAATTTTGGAAAGGAGTCTATAATCTCCCAGGGAAGAATATATCCCACTCAATATCATCTACTTCCTCCACCCTATTAGCAGATGATTTCCACAAATACTTTACTGACCTCCTCAAATGTACTGAAATCCTCCAACTAGATATGACTATTTCCCCTCCAGAAATTGTTTCTTTTCCATTACAGGCAAGTCTTATCTAAGAACATTCTGCCACTTCCTGAACATATACAGCTGGATGGTCCTCCTGGCATAGACAATCTGCATCAGTGGGTCATTTGCCACTGTTGAGACTTCATTATTAAACTTGTACAACACATCTTTAATCTCTGTCAAGCTATTAACACTCTGTAATATGTGGAAAACTTCTATAGTTATACCACTTCCATAACAAAACAGCCTACACTCTCCCTCCCACTATTGTTCAATTACCATCCTTCCAACCCTCTGCAAAATCTTTGAAAAAATTGCCTAGCTTTGACTACCACACTATTTTACTAAATATCACCATCTCTCTCATAACTGCATAGGTTCTACTGAGGGATAAGCACTACAGGCATATAGTCATTTACTGATGACATTCTCATGTCTGAGGACAAAGGTATGCTATCTGGAAGCATTTATATATACCTCATTAGATCCGTTGGCTTACTCAACAATTCCTCTCTTAATATTCCACCTGACAGATCTAGGCATTATCATAGATGTCATCCCTGGTTTGAAAGCTATCTAGTTAACCACCATTTCAGTGTCAATTATAATGAATCTATCTCACAATAGTCCCCCATACTCAAAGGGGCACCTCAAGGTTTCATTCTCATGCCCATGCTATTCTCTGTATTTATCAACAAACTTCCTCTCTGTGGAGCTTCCACACCTTCCACTTCTACTATATGCCAGTGACATGGTCCTCTGCCACTCATACCAATCATCATCATCACCAACCCTTGTTTTCCAGTTTTCTATGTGGGGTTGGGGTATCATGTTAACTGTCACCATCTTTCTTGATTCAATGCCACAATCCTGCCTTCTAAATGGCATTAAATTACAGCAAGATGTTTTTTTTCCAAACACCTTTATTGAATTATCACTTGTGACATAGGCAAAATTGCATTCATATAAAAGTAATCACACTATAATTAACATAACAAACATTTTACTTCACACACATTGCTATATATGATAGAACATAAGCAACATTACATAAATTATTCATTTCTTGCCTTTTTTTAAACAAAGAACGTTTATTAAACCATCACTTGCTACACAGGCAATCATACATTTATACAAATGAAAACAAACTACACCAGCACAGTCCAAGTTGCAAGTATTTTACATCACAAACCATAGTAACACACTCCCGGTTGCAGACATTATACATTATTTTTAATCTACCCAATCTTCTTCAGTAAACATTTCATAGCTCATTTAAGTCCTGCTGCCTTTTAAACTTCACTCCTCAATTGTATGTAGTGTTCCCACAATTCCCATTTTTCCTATGTAGTTTTCTCCTACTGTTTTCTAAAGATTGCAATTCCAGTTGTTTTACCTCTGTTACTATATTCACTACTTCAAGTATAGTTTGTTTAGATTTGATTTCCATTTTCTAGTAGTTGCTTTTTTGGCAGCCACCATTATTAGATACAGCAAGCCTCACCAAACCTAGGAAATTCCGATTCTGTATTATAGCTCAGAAAAATCATCTCCCTTGTCAGACCAATCTACCCACCCACCATCTCTGACAGTGCAGCATGCAGGGAATCCTTAAAGTCGGCCAATGAACTGCACTCCCAGAAAATATGTTCCCAGTTACCTCTTTCTTCAGCATCACACCTCCAACATTTATTGTCAGCCTGAGGAAAAATTTTCTGGAGTCTACTTGGGGTATAACAATATCTATGCAAACATTTCCATATTAGGGAGACATACATATATCCTCCCATTGTTTTTTGTGAATTGCTTATCCAATCTTTTTTTCCAATCCTTTCTAATCTCCTCTGATTGATTCTTATAGTTATCATTTAATATTTTATATGGTCTACTAATTATTCATTTTTTAATGACAGGTTCTGTTTTAGATTATATTAAAAACTCTACCAGTGCTAATGTTTCATTTAGGACCACCTTATTTCTTTCTCTTTGCCTATACTCTTATATCAATCCCTGATATGGAATGCAATCTCTAACCTGCAATCCAAATAAATTCTTGGTGTCTTCCCATTATATCATCTTTCCCTCTCTAGTTACTTTCTTCTGATACCTTGGCTCCTTTGTTTGTTTTCTCCAATAAATTCTAGCCCCTTCTTGCCAGTTGTCTATATCCCTAATTGCAGTCATCCCTATTGGCAGAATCTCCTTTCTCCAATCCCATGTTGACTTAGTTCATAGAATACTTTCTGCTACTTTATGGATATAATGTTCTGTATAATTATTGTTCTTCTCCTTAAAGGCCTGCATCCAAAAATCCTAGTTTCTTCTTGTTTCTTGAGCCCCCCTTTCATCACTCAATCTGCCCTGTTCTACTGGAAGAATCAGTTTATTCAACTTGACTCTTGCCATTTTTCCCTTCCAGATAAAGTCCTTCAGCTCTTTATTAATTGCTATTCACAACTTCTCTTCTGATTGATAAAAATTTGCCTGACCTGTGTATAAGACTAAAGGGACTAAAAACATTTTAACTGTTTGTATCTTATTATCCATATCCATATAACAAAGCTTCCATTTTCTCAGTTTTTGTATTATCTTTTGTTTAGTCTCTTCCCACATATCCTTAGCTGCCACACTAGAATAATTTTAATCCATACCCGTAAATACTCCATTTAATCATGTCCCCATAAATATGGATATTCCTGAACCAGTTCAGGTGTGGGTACATAATTTACCACTATCGCCTTTGATTTAGCTTCATTAATTATGTATCCTGAAAAATTACAGCAAGATCTTTGAGATGATTTTCATTCCCTCGACATTTGGATTTTCAAAAAAAAAAACTCATGCTTAATTTAGCAAAAACAAAAACAATGGGCCGGATTCACGAAGGCTTGCACGGAGTCTAAGAGTAGTGTAAGACTCCATGCAGCCTTCGCGATCCAGGAACAGCCCAAAGTCCGTGTAAGAGACAAGCTAAAACGGCTCTTACATGGAGTGGGCGTGGATAAGCTAATCACCTCACTTGCAGCCGAATAGCATGCAAATGAGGATGATTAGCGATCCAGGAAGCCCAGAACAGCCCGTGTAAGAGCCGTTTTAGCTGCAGAAATGTACTCAGTTGACAACTGAGTACGTTTCTGCAAAAACCACAATGGAGCCATGTCAGCTCCAAATAAAGGGTGCATATGTGTCAGGCAGCATGCCAATGGCCAAATATGTGGCCATTGGCAAAGTAACCTGATGCAAATATATTAAAAATATAATTTTTTTCGGCGATTGCCGATGTTTAAACCAAGCGCAGCCCAGCAAACGGGCTGCGCTGTATAAAACATAAAATGAAGGTTTTAAACCTACAAATGTAGGTTTTATGCAATACATGGAATGTCAATGCAGGGACCAGCAGACCAAAACCAACATGGCCACCGTGTAGTGGTTGCTAAGGGGGGAAGCTGAGTCTAAGACATGTAACTAAGCATTAGTAGGCAATCTGATGCAAATGAGTGTAAGGATACTGAATTCCACTGTCACATAGCAAATGAGCACAGTCTGAGTAGTGTAAGAGTTACAGAAGGGGGAGGAACAGAGTAGGAGATAGGTGACATCACAGGGGGGAATGGTAGAAAGAAATGCAGTTCATTGGAGGTCAGAGTTACATGACAGATGTCAGACAGATATCATGGAAAGAGGTGTGCCACTAACTAAGCATGAGAAAGTCAAGAAATGGAAGGTGTACACTGTTGCCTACACCAAAGTTTCTTGCTGGATGTGTATGCGCACGTGTGCGCGCCATGAAGCGCGAGTAAGGCAGTGTGCGCGCGTGTAAGGCAGACTGAGCATGTGGGAGCGTGTTGGGAGATGTTTAACACTGTTTGCGTGGGCGTGCACGCGTTTTAATCTGAATAAGCAGATTCTGAACCGTGTAAGTATGTGTGCGCGCGTGTAAGCCACTGTGAGCGTGTTTCTGCTGGTTTACACACGGCTCCACCCTGAGGAAACAGAAAGGAAAAAGGAAGCAACAGATTTAGTAGGAAGCTAGCAGGGAATACTGCTGGAGCTAGCAGGTGAAAACAATTAGATGCAGGCAATTACACAGGCAGAATAGTAGCCCAGCCCAGCACTTAAAACTCTGCAAACAGCAGTGCAGGATGTTTCTCTCAAGAGACACTGCAAGACAGGAGTTAAGTTATCAGAAGTGAAAACTGAAAAAGCTGAACTCAGAGCAGAAATGTTAGGGGCTGCCATAGCTGTCATAATGAGACATAGGCGACTTGCTGAGGGTGGTGACAATGCAGATGGTGCCAGACAACCCACAGTGAGGAGGCGGAGAAGAGTGTACAGGCCCAGGGTCACCTACCACGGGTTACATGAGCTGGAGATAGTAGAGCTATAGAGTGGACAGAGACCTCCTGCAGCAAATAGTGGAGCTGTGCAGGCCACGCCTCACACACAGAACCAACAGAGGGGAACCCATCCCAGTGGAAACCAAGGTATGTGTTGGCCTAAGAATACTAGCAACAGGTACCTTCCAGAGACCAACTGGTGATATGATGGGGATATCACAGGCATCAGCCTCCAGGGTACTGCACCAGTTCCTGGATGCCATGTCAGCACATGTCGGTGATCATGTATATTTCCCCAATGCCCGTGAGGTATTGGCCAGCAATATTCGTCTCTTCCAGCAAATAGCGGAATACCCTGAGGTAGTGGGTGCAATAGACTGCACGCACATATGCATCAAAGCACCAGCCGGTGAGCGGGCTAGGGCATACATCAACCGCAAGAGCTTCCCCTCCATCAACTGCCAGGTCGTGTGTGATGCCCAGGGCATAATAATGAATGTGTGTGCTGGCTGTCCTGGGAGCTACCATGATTCCCACATCTGGCATTTGATGCAGCTGTACCAGACATTTGCCAATGGGGACATCCCGCATGGACACCTAGTGGGGGATGCAGGTTATGCACTGGAGCCGTGGCTGATGACACCCATCAGAAATGCACACACACCTGAACAGGAACGCCATAATGAGGCACACGCACAAACACGTAATGTAATAGAGCGTGTGTTTGGGCTGCTCAAGTCATGGTTCTGGTGTCTGGACACATCTGGTGGAGCCTTGCAGTACACACCAACTACATGTACCCAAATTGTCATGGTATGTGCTATGCTACATAATATGATCTTGCGAAAACAGCTGCAGCAGGACCAGCATAGGGCCGGGCCAAACAGCCCCCACCATTGCCAAGGCCATCACAGGCAGGCGTGACTCGGAGGAGGAACAACCTGAGCCTGCCCCAGTAGGCAGAAGGAGGCGTGCCCAGTATGCCCTGGCCTTGGCAAAGAGGCAACGCATAGCACATACACTGGCTCAGTAGGAACCCTGGGAATGATACCCCTCTCTGACTCACTCATATAGTAACAGGGATGCCTAACATGACACAACCTGCTCTCAAACATGTACAGGGAAGTGTAATATGCGCATCCGACAGAGGCAGCCCTGCAGCACCACCTGAGGCATGAATGCTATGTGTTAAGTAATGTAACACCATGTACTATATGCACACCTGAGGACCCTGACTAACATCCTACCCTCACCAAGCATCATGCCACAACATGACAATGAGATGATCAAGTGCAATAATTGACTGAAGTATCGCAGTTAGTCAAAGGGGATCCAATGTGTGCCAGTCTGGGATGACATGCTGAGCATGACATGATGCACCACCTGCTAGGACTGGCGTGCACCTATCAGTGCAGGCCGTATGGATACTGGCAAAGGCTGTTGTTACCCACAGTGTGCCCTGAATAGGTAAGGCTCAAAACACAAACCTATCTCCATAGGTATCAGAAGGGATAAGAATAAGATAAGGGATAAGTCGAAACAGCAAGATGCATGCAGTCTAAACTCACCCAGTATGGAGAATGTTGATATCTGCACTGTAACAGAAAACTGAGCCAAGGCTCACAACAGCACCCTAACACTACCAGGTTACACCTCATACTGTGCTGTACAGCCTCAAAACATGGAACAAGCTACAAAAGGAGGGTGACTAGCAAGAATTGTCAAGGATAACCACACCCCATGTTGGTACCACAACAAAAGCAGCATGGACTAGCCATGGTCAAGTAACAGTGGCTAAAACTGCCCCCAGTTTATAGCCTGCTACAGACTACTGTCCCAACACCAGGAACTGCACCTGGCCTATGCTGGAATACATGAATATATCAAGTCCTCCAAACCACATTATATTGGGTGACTGAAAATACCCAGACATAGACTGGGAGCATTATACTAGCTCCAACAGTGTAGGACAAAAGTTCATAGAATCCATAAACCAAAAGGCCCAGGAACAACGTACCACTCCCACAAGAGGGGTAAGCATACTGGATGTGATAATCAGCAACATGGGTACTGGATGGCAAGATGAGAAGTGTATTGCTCACTGGTAAAACCAGACCATAGAGTAATCACACTGGATATACAAATCCTGACCACAGTCCCTGGCCAGAAAACCACAGTGGAAAACATGTGTTAAGCAATATTTGCACTCCTCCAAACTGATGTGGAATCCATTAAAGGTCCTGTGCAGGTGCAAAATATGGGCCACACCTCAGAACCTGTAATACAGCCATTCCATGAACACTGCCAGGAATGCTTGGATTATGCAATCCTAAATTAAAACAAGACACAATGCCATACACGCAGGAATCTGGCATGGTGGACACCAGCCATAACCAAACCATGCAAGAGAATGAGGAAGCTACTACATGATAGAGCAAACATAAACAATGAAGTAATCACTGATCAGTAGTATGGCAATAAAATCTGTCCACACATACAATCCACTAAGGCCAGCCACAACAAGTTGAATCTGTGAATCCTGAGGCAATGTTACACCTGCCCCAAGTACACAGACAACCCCAACTCCACCCAAGAAATACAAATATATGTGAGAGATGCAACCATCTATCCAAACTGGAGGCTGAGCTCCCTCAACTCAGTACTCCCAAAACTAGTCAGGAGGAGAAGGTAACCACACACACCACAAACACAGTCCCACATAGACCTATCACAACTGCAAACCAAACACATAAACACAGAAAAACATTCCCGGAGGCACAAATTACAAACACAGCACACCAACAGAGGCCTCTAAAGCAGACACCCAATCAAACAACCTCCAAACATAGCACATGCAACACATAGTACACAAAGCTGGTGTGCCAAACAGTCACAGGCCAGAAGGAGAAACAACATGCCTGATACAGTTGTAATAGGTGACTCCATAGTCAGACACACTGCTGTCCCGCACACCAGACTGAACAAGGGAAAGGGTACAGTAAGCTGCCTGTAGGCTGCCACAATATGCCACATAACAGAAGTATGCAGGTCACTCCAAAGCAAGTAGAAATATGATGCAGTCATAGTCCATGCTGGTGTGAATGACCTGAGATGTACCTCCCTAGACTACATGAAAAGAGACATAGATGAGCTCTCTGATTATGTAGTCCAGGCCGGTATGACACTCACCGTTTGCAGCATCCTACCCTTACCAAGAATAATGCCACAGTACAAACACGGAATGATCAGTCATAGCAAGTGGCACACTTACTGGTGTCATTCAAGGGGATCAATGTCTGTCTGCTTGGGATGTCATGCTTGACAAGCCACGCAGCTGTTCTTGGGATGGCTTGCACCTGTTACCCCTGGGCGTCTGAATATTGGATAAGGCCTTTGCCACCTCCATAGAGCCTTTTGTAGGCAAGGCTGAAAAGACTGACCCACCACCCTAGAAAACATAAGTGGAAAGAAACATAAGGGAAATGCTGACCAATGCCAGATGTGTAAACCCCAATATGCATGCTCCCAAGGCCATCCCCAGTATGGAGAACATCGATGTCTGTGCAGTGACAGAAACCTGCTGCAAGCCTCCTGACAGCACACCAGCACTACCAGGTTATACCATGTATCATGTGTCATGGCCCCAAAACCTGGAACAAAACATAAAAGGAGGGTGAGTATCCATATTCAGCACAGACACCCATACGTCCAGGTAACTGACAATGCACAAGGCATTGGAGTCCACCCATGTGCAACTAACTGTAGGCAAGACTGCTGTACAGTCTGTAGCATGCTACAGACCACACTCTCACACACAGGAACCCCACCCAGCCATCCTGAAGACACTGGACAGTATGAATGTCCCACCAAATACCAAACAAGGTACCACAAATTACCACATAGGTGGTAAACCATTATGTATGGAAGGAGTAACCAGGGACCTAGGGACACAAGTGGACAGTAACCTGTTATGTGACACCCACATTGCCAATGTGGCTAGGAAGACTGTCTACATTTGACACCGTATCAGGAAAGGATTCACATCTACGTCAACAGAGGTCATTGTGCCCCTATACTGTTCTCTAATCACACCCATAATCTAGTACAATGCCTCATATGGGATGTACCTTACCTGACACCTGCAGCAGTTAGAAAGACCTCAAAGGTACCTCACCAAGAGGATAAAGGGTCTCAAATATATGTCATATGCTGCCTGGCTGTAGACACCCCAGCTGAATGCAGTCACATACTGCCTACACAGAGGCATTGCATGCCTGTTGTAGAAGGCCATGCCCAACACAGGAGTAATGGACATGCTCCACCCCAGAAAACTCAAATCCATCGGAGCTGTGAGAGTGAGAGATGTCAACCTCAACAAATAATGAAATAGGATGTGCTGGTGGGACAGATACATAATCCAGAGGCTCCCCACACCCTGGACCAGAATCCCACTCCATGTTAGGCAGAGCCCCTCACTGACACTCTTCAACAGGAATCTTGCCAAGTGGATGGATGATTGTAGAGTTACACTGGGGGTCTTCACTGTGTCATGTCCAGACAGAGGCACAGCAAAGCAAATCATAAATGGCCATAATATTCACATAGCAAGGGGTGGCAAAAGCCACACACACTCTGGCTAGGCTAACAAATGCCCTAGGGTGGATAGCCTAGTATGAACCTATGAACCTATGAAGATACAAATTGTACAGGACACTAAGGATAATCCCAAGGCTTTCACAACTGATGGTAGGAACCATGTTGGGAATTCACAGATATGCTCTGAATCACACAAATATCACAAACACACACACATATTGCCAACATACATCCTGACAGGTGCAGTGCAAACCCCCGAATGCAGAATATCTATCCCAGCAGACTGCTGGCCCCTGACATTGCAGATGCTGAGGTAACAGCCAACATCTACAAAGCAAAACACACAGCAGCAATGGTATGAGATGGTGTCCTGGGCTTAGTGCAACATGGACTCCAAGATGAATGGAATGCCAAACCACACTACTGCTCAATGTCAGCCTTACCACAGAATATGTACCCAAAGAGCAGTGTACAACAACAGTGGTCCTTCTCAACAAAGGTGTTGCCTGAATGGATACTGAAAACTACTACCCCAGAATCCTGAGAAGCTCGGTCTGCACAGCTATGGAAAGGATCAGCATGTACCACAGACATAAAGATATTGGGGACCTACTGACACGGACCCTACCCAGTGTGGCTTTCTTAAGTGCAGATCCTGCCCCTAAACATGTTTGACTCAATTGAAACAGTCATTAAGGTCATTGATGAGGGCAATGTGGTCCACACAGCGTAGCTGGACCTTGCAAAGGCTTCTATACAATACCCTACGTGTTCATTATAGATAAGCTCACCAGCTTAAATATAAACCCCTATGTCAGTAGAGGGGTTGCAAACCAGACCAAGGACAGAACAGACATGGTCAGACATGCTGCAGCCATGTCAGACTACAAACCAGATATAACTGGCATCCCACAAGGCTTGGTCCTGGGATCTCCCTCGTCTGGTATATATGTCCCATAGGTACAGGCAAACATGGAAGGACTGTGTCCGAACATGTTTGCAGAGGACTACAAACTGCTCACCACATATGATCCACCAGCTGACACAAGCATCCCACAAAAGGGCCACATAGAAACAGACAACTGGTGCCATAGCCATGTCAGCAAGCTAATTGCAGAAAGTGTATAGTCAACCCCGTGGATATACAGTAAGTGCCCACCAATTACCACATAGGTGTTAACCCATTATGTAGTTAACATGTAATGAGAGACCTGGGGACACAAGGTGATAGATATCCTGCATTGGACAAACATGTGCTGTAGTGTTTACAGAAACATACCATATACCCACCTAATCATGAAGGTTGTCAGATCTAGATAAGGGGAGGTCATTGTGGCTCTGCAGTCATCCTTCATCAGCGGTACAATTGACTACAATAGCCCCTGTGGGATGTACCTCAGCAGACACCTCCATCAACCGTAAAGTCCCCAACAGTACCTCACCAGGAGTATCAAAGAGCTTGCACAGATGCCATGTGTTGCCTGTGTTGCTGGTATCAATAAACATGCTGCACCTTGTACAATCTGAATGGCAGTGAGCTATGCACATGAGAGACCTGAACCCCAGCACTGACTTACATAGGACAAGCTGTACTGCATGATCCATAACACAGAAGCCACCCCACCCATGAGTGAACCCCAGTACAGGCTACCCATAGAGTCACTTATCAATCTTCCTCAATAGGAATCTTGATGAGTGGATGGGAGATGGTAGCTTTATCCTGGGTATCACTGTCATGTCACAGGTAGACAGAGGCACAGTATACTAACCATGACATATGTCATGGCAAACTCCACTTACAATGTGTGTTGAAGGACAAACACACTCTCCAACTAGCATTAGACATGGACTAGGGCACATCGCTAGTGTTTGCAAATGTACACCTATGTTGTGGAATACACTACCAATGTTGGACAAGCCTGGTTTAAGTAGTTCATATCTGAACAGAATGCAACATGGTCAGATGTACACAACTGGCCCCTAACCAGGCTGTTGTGCCCACTATCGAAATGTAAAGCAGTGATAGCACTAAAGCCCAGGATACTGTCCACCACAGTCAAAGTACTACCAGTACACTATACAGTACTACAGTGTTAGGTCAGTGTGAAAGGATGTTGACAACTGTATGCAAAGTATCCCATGCAAACACTGCAGGCACAGTATAATCCTGTTGTGTTCACACACAAAGCAGTTGTACAGTAACTACACAACATGACACACAACACACAACCATAAGCGGGTGATATTTGTTGAAGTTCACACTCATCCACAAATGTGGTGGGCTGCAGAGTCCAACATATGGAATGCTCACACTGGGCATGCTCACACACTTTGATAAATGAGACATATGTCAGACAACATGCCATGGGAAGGCTGAACTGGGCATGCTCACACACTTAGGCCAAATCTCAGTTTAGCAGTTGGACACACATATCTGGTATTTTTATGTGTTATTCCAGGAACCAACCACATTACAGCAGTCTGCCCAGTGCACACAGTTAAATGACTACAGAGACATACGTGATATAGTGGATCCCTCCCATATGCAAACATCTTCCACAGATGCACAAGTTGTTCATACAAACAGGGAATGCTATGGCAATAAAGATGTGCAAACAGTCTATCAGCAACAAATAATGTGCATTTGACAATTAAACATATGGGTGTAGAGGTCAACACTAGGCTGTTTGCCCTAGGGAATGACAGCTTAGCCAGAGTGTGCTTGGTGTCTGCCTCCCCACAGGATGCACATTCCCCTTTCTAAACACCGATGATGTCAGCACCCTATAAGTACAGCAGGAGAAAAGAAACTTCCCAGTAATGCGAATAGCGCTCTGCTAATGCGTCTGTCACAAGTGTCATAACATAGTTAGGTAGGGGTTTGAATCCTGCAAATGCTCAGTGTGTGAGTGGGGTTGGTGTGTGTGTAAGTCTGTGGGAGAGAAATGTCCCTTTTGGCAACTAGGAAAACACACTACAGGATGCACATTCCCCTTTCTAAACACCGATGATGTCAGCACTCTATAAGTACAGCAGGAGAAGAAAACCTCCCAGTAATGCGAATAGCGCGCTCTGCTAATGCATCCGTCTCAAGTGTCATAACATAGTTAGGTAGGGGTTTGAATCCTGCAAATGGCAAGTGTGTGTGTTTGTCTGAGGGAGGTTAGTGTGTGTGAGGGAAATGTCCCTTTTGGCAACTAGGAGAACAGACTACAGGATGCACATTCCCCTTTCTAAACACTGATGATGTCAGCACTCTATAAGTATAGCAGGAGAAGGGAAACCTCCCAGTAATGCGAATAGCGCACTCTGCTAATGCGTCCGTCTCAAGTGTCATAACATAGTTAGGTAGGGGTTTGAATCCTGCAAATGGCAAGTGTGTGTGTTTGTCTGAGGGGGTTAGTGTGTGTGAGGGAAATGTCCCTTTTGGCAACTAGGAGAACAGACTACAGGATGCACATTCCCCTTTCTAAACACTGATGATGTCAGCACTCTATAAGTATAGCAGGAGAAGGGAAACCTCCCAGTAATGCAAATAGCGTGCTCTGCTAATGCGTCCGTCTCAAGTGTCATAACATAGTTAGGTAGGGGTTTGAATCCTGCAAATGGCAAGTGTGTGTGTTTGTCTGAGGGGTTAGTGTGTGTGTGTGAGGGAAATGTCCCTTTTGGCAACTAGGAGAACAGACTACAGGATGCACATTTCCCTTTCTAAACACTGATGATGTCAGCACCCTATAAGTACAGCAAGAGAAGGAAACCTCCCAGTAATGCGAATAGCACACTCTGCTAATGTGTCCGTCTCGAGTGTCATAACATAGTCAGATAGGGGTTTGAATCCTGCAATTGGCAAGTGTGTGTTTTTGGCTGAGGGGGGTTAGTGTGTGTGAGGACAATGTCCCTTTTGGCAACTAGGTGAACAGACTACAGGATGCACATTCCCCTTTCTAAACACTGTTCAGCTGAAGGCCATGGCTCTGGCACAAGTTGTCTGTTTCTATGATGCCCCTTTGGAAGATGCTTGTGTCGGCTGGAGAGTCGATTATGGTGGCCAGTTCGCAGTCATCTGCATATTTGGTCAGCCACAGTCCGTCCGTGTTGGCCTGTACCTCCAATAAATATATACCAAACAAGAGAGGTCCCAGGACTGAGCCTTGTGGGACACAACTCGTAACTGGTTTGGAGTCTGGCATGGCTCCAGCAATTCTAACCATGTGGGTTCTGTCCTTGAGCCACTGTGCAATCCATCTAGTGACATAGGGGCTTATATTTAAGCTGGTGAGCTTCTCTAGAATGCCCAAGTGGGGTATTGTTGTGAAGGCTTTGCAAGGTCCAGGTAGGCTGTGTGAACCACCTTCCCCTCGTCAATGGCCTTGGTGACTGTTTCAAAGAAATCAACCAGGTTAAACCTGGTAGTGCTGGTGTGCTCTCAGTAGCCCTGAACCAGGCATCTGTTACTGCACAGATATCGATGTTCTCCATGCCAAGGAGTGTTTTGGGTGCATGCATCTGGAGGTTTAGACTTCTGGCGTTGGGTAGCATTACTCTTAGTTTCTTATCCCTTGTGATACCTATGAAGGTGGGTTTGTCATTTGAGCCTTGCCTAACATAGGCACTATGGGGTAGCAAGAGCCTTTGCCAATATCTGAAAGCCCAGGGGTGACAGGTGCAGGCCGTCCCTAGCAAAGCAGGTAGTTCAACAGAAGATGAATATGTGAAGGTGTAGTGCCTGTGATTAGTTAGCAGTAGCATATATGACTGCTCACGTGGACACATGCCAGGTAAGTCATATGCACTGTGTCACAGGCAATGTACATGTGAACAGGACAAACAGTGACATCCTGTCAAGTGGGACATGGACATACATATAGTAAGCTATGCAGATGGCACTAGGAGTCCACAGAAGCTCTATAACTATGCATTGCAGGTGTGATCAGTATTCCAGGGTAATTGCAAGCAAACATGCATGCAAACAAAGCTACAGTAAACAGGGCTGCATGTAGTCCATTGTACAACAAACAAGCTGTACCAGTTCCAGTAGGTAACACTGCAAATATGCAGGCACTATGCACATGTACATGGAAATACACGGGTCAGATGGCTAGGGTCCAGTCTCAGTGCACACAAGTGTACAGACCATGTACTGTCAGGATGTACAATAACTGGATGGAAACCCATGTGCTCATACCTGCAGTAATACACATGTCAAATAACAGACACTGAGCCTTCACTCAGTGGTTCCATACTTAGTAGGATGTATGCTACCTGGCCTGCCACCACAGTATCCCTGACATATATGGGGACTCTCCCTCCTGTGACAGTTAGTTATGTGTGTTGGGGCTGTCTAGCATGGTATGAGATGTGAGCATGCAGTGCTAGGGTGCTCCTGTGTGTCCTGTACCAGTCGTGTAGTACTGCACACATATCAACATCCTCAAACATCTGCATTGCAGAGTCCAGTGTGGGCAACATGCCACTTGCAATTTACATGTCCATCATTGTGTATTACTACATTCATTACCTTATCCCTGTGCTACCTATGTATGTAGCCTTCTGTTGACATCATTACCACCAGTATGCCAACATGTGCAGATGATACACTATGGTACTTACCATGGGTGTAGACAACAGGACATGACAATCACACACTTACTGCATCAGGCATGCTGTGATATACCCACAATTAATTCAGCACACAGTACTGTTAACAACATGATACTATTACTACACATCTATGTGGTCACCCTGTGCATCAGCAACATGTTAACCTGTACCTGCACAGTTGTTACAGATTGCAGGAGGTGGCACAGTTTCATCATATGCACAGGGTGTGAACTTGGTATGCCTGAGTCAGCCACCGATACCACCAATTGACATGTATGTGTATGTGTGTTGGTGAGGGACAGCAGTAGAAGGTGGGGCAATGTTGATGCAGTGTGTGCGTGTATGCGGTAGCCCTAGGTGTTGTCAATTCGCATGTGTGTATGGATGCACACAGTTCCACCTCATGGCTGCCATATACTGGTGTTTGTGGACAGCCACAGACTGTACCTGCCAGGTCATACAGATCAGTGTCTCTGGCCACGGACACGGTACCTGTGCCTTGCAGGGGTGCTACGGACCGTATCCAGTACCAACCCAGACTGGGTACTGTCATCAGAAGCAGGTGTTCATTGACTGGACACAGATCCCTGTCGGGCCTGGCCAGAGCCACGTGCACGTGGTCTCCTGGGGCGGTCTGATGACAGCACAGACCCAGCATTGCTGGGGCTGCTGCTGGCACTACGGGGCAGCGGCCCTGTTGTCGTCCTCGACTGCCAGCTGCTGCTGTTGCTGGCATACGGCCACGTCGATGCCTCAACCGCCCACCATCGCCCTGGCTCATGGACATGTAGTTGTGGAACCGGTCTAATATGTCCCCACAACGTCTGTCTATGACATCGGTGAAATCACGGATGGCAGCCGCAATGTCACGCATACTGTCAGTCATGGCTGTGCGACATGCTGTCAGCTCCCTCAGACCCTGTCTGGTGTACCGTTCCATACGTGACTGTGCCTGCATGACAGCCCGAAACATAGCTGAGGTTGTAAGACCTCTGTGGGCACGTCTGACAGGGGCAGTACACCCATGGATGCTCCGAGTACCCCTGGACATCTGTCTGTGTGGTACCATCTCTGGGCCATGCCCATGGCTGCTGTGTGGGGAGGCATGTGCCACAGATACCACATTACCCTGGTCAATGCCCACTGTATGCTGTCCATCACCTAGGGACATTGGTGACAAAGGGTGTATTGGCAGGATAACTGTGCGCATTGATGGGGTCGACAGCTGTGTACTGTCAATCGGCTGACCAATGGCGGACCCTGGCATACTTTCCTGTGCCATTACACAGATGTCATCATTATCAGTACCCACGGCACCTGATTCAGGTTCCCTGCTACATGACACCAGAGCAGCAACAGAACCTGTGGGAGGAAACAGGAAACACAGTTTACAATGTCTACACATTACCAGTGATGCACACATGCACAGGTGCACACATGCACACATGCACACATGCACACATGCACACATGCACACATGCACAGGTGCACACATGCACACATGCACACATGCACAGGTGCACACATGCACACATGCACACATGCACACATGCACACATGCACACAGTTTCACACAATTGTACAGTACTCAGTATGCGTGATATCAACACACAGACACAGACACACCTACATGCATACAAAGAGCACTACTAAGTGAGCCAAATAGTACTATTACTATCAACACTATTACAGGAATTGTTAATACACACTCACCAGCATGGATAGGCTGCATTGCTGTTATACCAGAGGGTCCTGCAGGCGTGAAGAAACTAATGTCAGTGGGCACAACTGTGCCATTGTTACTGAGTATGATACAGGTCAGTAGTACAACAGTCGCCTTTCACAGGTCAGCTGCTAATATTGAGGATATCACACTTGCACATTAAATACTATGGTGACAGCTACAAACCAAGGACACACCTCACACATGCATTAACTACCAGTGTACACAACAGTCAACTATACATATGGCATATTACCTGCACGTTCACTGTCTTGCTGCTGCGTGGCTCCAGCCTCCATCATAATGCATGTCTGCTGCTGTTGTTGTTGCTGGCGGACTGGAGCCACTACACTCATGAGTAGTCCCTCCAGTCTGGTGAGTGGGGATGTGTAGCCACCCACCACCTGTGGCGACCTGTTGCCTGTGGATATCCGGCCTTCGCTGACGGACATGTCTGATTAAATCACTGCAGTGATGTCGTACCTGCTCATATGTCCTATTATGCGTGCCTATGTCATTTACCCGACGGACAAGGTCTTGCCACAGTGCAGCCCTCTCCTGCTGATTCTGGCTGGTGCGGAAAAGAGTATTGCATAATCCGCACCAGGCTCTGGTGTATCTCCTCATCCTCAGCTGTGGAGTAGGTGGGATTCCCGGGTGGGCCATGTACCTGAGAAAGAAAATAACCTGGTATCAGCAATATATGTCAGCAGAATTTGGCACACATACTACACATGCTACTCGACTGTTATGATACAACATATCTCACATATGTAGCATCTGTCTGTCTATTGGTGGATACACATGTAGATGGCCAGGTATCAGTGCTCAGCCAGCAACTGTGCAACAGTACCTGGCACACTCCACACGACATACTACCAAACCCCAGCAGTCAGAACACTGATTCAGGTCAAGAGCACCTCCTCACTCTGGGGGTTTGTATCTAGGTACTGTATGGCCTACATCATCAACTACTGTGAGCTGACCACACACTGATTGCCCTGGATATACATATCCCACCTCCACCACCAGCACAAACGACTATAGTGCATAACATTACAGATACAAACTTTACACTTTGTAACAGTGACATGGTATCCTTTCAGCCCACTGGGCCAGTGGCAGATACAACCCACAATGCTGACCCCTACACAATTGCTTTCTACAGACATCTCCGAGAATGCATGGATCATGCAATCCCATATATGACCAAGACACTCTCCACAAAGGGACAGCATCCTGTCTGGTGGACCCCAGCCATAGACAGATTGTATTACAGAAGATGGAAGCTACTGCAAGACAGAGCATAATTCCATAAAGGGAGGGCATGTCTGAGCAGCACTAGTAAGGATCTATTTTCCATCATACAAAATCCATGGGCAACTTTGAGAGGGAAATCAAGAGGGACACTACAGATAACCAGAAGGCCTTCTTCAGTTATGTTAGCAACCTGGTCAGGATCCATCCTCTATGCCCATAGTTAGTACACAACAACAAATATTTCACTGACACCACAGATATCGACAACATTGTGGCAGACAGGTTCAGTGCAGGTGTCACCCGCCCTCTCCCCCAAAATAAGACATAGTTATCCCAGCTGACTGTAACCTCCCTGTCATCACAGATGTCCAGGTGAGAGCCACCCTCAGGACAGCAGAATACACAACATGAATGGGACCTGATGGTATCCCCAGTTGCATGCTACATAAACTCTGACAGGAGCTAAACACACATATAGAAGTGCTATGTAACACTAGCCTGACTACAGGATATGTACCTGTACACTGGCACATGCAGCAGTGGTTCCACTCCACGAAGGAGGCACCTCAACATACCAATACAATACAACACAATACATTACATTACAATACAATACTATACAATATGCTATTGCCCCTAGGACTACAGCAGCGTACTGTTCTGCTACCCTGACCATTGTGACACATGTGGTGTGATGGTACCTGCTGCTGTCACACAGTTACACAGGGTGACTCATATGGCATATTACCTATCTGACTAACATTCAGCAGGGGTATGTGTGACATGTACTCATGGGGAGTCTTGCTTCTTAACACTGTGTGGTTTATTGCAGGGTATGTCTTATCTGTGGGTAGGAACTCTTACCTCCACATGTGCACTCTATTGCAGTGGCACGACACACAGCAGACATTTAGGTTGTGGATGGTGTGAGGTGTTACTATGGTTGTTGGACATCTGTCATGGGTGTGACTTACATATGTAAATCCGGGAGTGGTAACCTCTATGTGGGTAGCATATGTGTACTCTGTGGTGTTGTCAGTCACTGTGCATTGGTAATGTGTTTGAGTGCATTGTCACAGTGTTGTACATGTCACTGTGTCCTTCTCCATATCTGTAGCTGTCATGTGAGGTCCATACCATGGCATCCATTATGTGGTGTGGAGGGGTACACCGACCTACATGTCCATAGCTGACACACCATGGTCGCTGACACATACCATGTGCAGGTATTCCAGGGATAGTGTGCCACTGTGAATATCATTGGGGCCACTATTGTACACATTTATGACCCTGTTCACCCCTGACACATGCAGTGGTGGGCAGCCAATCACATATCTGGTGGTTACTGGTGTAGGTGATCTGGAATGTGGTATGGTACTCGGTTTTGACACTGGTGTTCACTCCATGCCTTTGTCACCAGGCACCTGTTGCAATACATCTGTACACATGTGCCTCACTCAGAATTTATATACATCTCTCTCTCTCTCTCTCTCTCTATATATATATATATATATATATATATATATATATATAGATATATCTATATGTATATATATATATATATATATATATATATATATATATATATATGTCTATACATATACACATATATATATTGATGTACATATATTGCTATAGATGTGGAGGGCACAGAGGGGTGTGAGTGACAGAGGGGTGGGACAGGCTGTGTTGCAGGTCGTCATATACAGTCATACCTGTAGGTAGTCAGATCAGTCTGTCTATGTATATGTATCTACATATATCTATATCTGTATGTGTGCATTACATAGATATGTTTGTACAATATTCTATCTACATCTGTCTATGTATTCCTACATCTCTCTCTCTATGTATGTATACATATATGCATATCATATATATATATATATATATATATATATATATATATATATATATATATATATATATATATATATACACATACATATGTTGACATACATACGTATCCATATGTTAGACAGGTATATCAACATATTTGTCTACCATACTGTATACACACACTAACATACTGCTAAACATACATAACTGTGAAACCTACTTTGTACATGGCACTACAACCTACAATCAACCAACATTGATATGTGCACATAGATGCTCTCACATACAAATGTATGTACAGCCTTCACTGATAGTTGCTGTATGTCCCCTGCCCTTTACACATCTTCATATACATATGGATACAGACCAATGACACATATGGAGGGTTCACAGTATGTAGACCTTTATAGTATTACTTTACATTACCTGTGTTTGTCACAGCTGCTTGTGTTGCCATCTGGTTCTCTGTCCTGCTGCTCCACTTCCCAGTTGTCAGCTTTCAGGTAGCTGTTGCTGAACAATTTGTTTGTGTCTGCTTAATTGCAGTTTTCTCTGTCTCTGTCTCTGTCTCTCTCTCTCTCTCTGTCTGTCTCTCACGTCCTTCTCAGGGTGCAATGAAAGTATTGCATGTGTGGACTGGGAGTACAGCATATCTTTGTAGGTATCTGCATATGCCCATGTGATGGCCTCTGCACCAATTGTTAGCCAGCATTTGCTAATTGCATGCAGCCAGTTGTGTACTGATTGCAGTTCTCACTGTGATTTCAGAACAGTGCTATAAAAGGTATGTGAGATAGGCGTAGCCCTTTCAGATTTTAAGGGCAGGGACCATGCTGTTATGCTGTGGACAATGTTCTGTGAGTGTAAAGGTTGGTATCTCTCTCATATTTCCAGGTGTGTTGTAGATTAACATTCCTCCATTCATTTCTCCAGTTTCCTGTACTAACTGTGTATGTACACTGACACCTACAACTACTACTACTGTTAATGTGTGTGTGTGTGTGTGTGTGCTTTCCTTTCACTTTTGCTTGCACTTTGTTGCTAAGGCTTCAATAGTTGCCCTTTACAGTCACTACTTGTATGCCTGCTAGGTGTCTTGACTGTAGTGTGCTGCTGTAGCTTTCCTATTTTCCATGTACATTCACACCTTGGAATGCTTGCTATATCTGCTAGGGTGTTACAGCATGCAGTGTGGTCTGGCCATGGTGTGGGCCTTGACATCTATTAGGGTATTTGAGTATGCTGCTGAGCAGGCCCCAGAGACTTTCAGGTTCATCTGTTATGTGCCTCATGGAATGGTACATATCAGTGGGGTACACCATTAAAATGTCTGGTATGCTGCAGTTGTGACTGTGGGTTAGCATGAGCATATGTATTACTACACTTTTTCTGCCATGCAAGTGATGAATACTTTCAGGACTCCATAGTTACCATTGCATGTGTTACACCTTTCTGCCTACTGTTTGTACATTTCACATGGGGTCTGTGGGGCATCCCTGTAAGTCATTCACTGTTGCTATGTCTAGGCTCTTAACTATTCAAATATGGTGGTGTCAGACCCGTCATGTGTACAGATATTTGCAGGTTGTCCACATTTCTGCCTCATATTTTGGTCAATATCTCATGCACACCTTTTTCTGGCAAGTCACTCTGGGCTCAAGTCAGAATATGGTGACAAACATTCAAGTTTCAGACTGCATACCCTTCCAAACATCCCACAAAGTGCAGACCCTGTTACTCTCTGAACTGTCTGCGTTTGTTGTAACATTATTTGTAATGTGTCCCTGGTTTTGGGCCTTTGCTCCACATATTTTATTACTTGGTCCAGATGTGTTCCTGTAAGAGGTTGTGGGGTATGGGCAGTGCTTATCCTGCTGTGAGTATGTGTGTGGCTTGCAAGGTGCTATAGTGACATTATTACCTACTAGCTTCCAACTAGCATGGCTGTTTCTGTTCACACACTACTATTATGGAAATCCACTAGTTTTGATAGTAATTCTAAATGGCATGCTTTGTGTACTACACATCTATATTCCCTTTACATTCATTCCTACTATTACATGATATATTTATTTTAGCACAATGTTCTTGTATAAGAGTCATGGCTTAGTGGTAAATCATGCAGACTACTGTTTCCAAGGTCCTGGGTTCGGGACTCACAGTGGGATTTTATTTTGCTTTTGAGCTGAGTACAGGACCTGTCAATCAAAGTGACTAAGACACATTTAAGCAGTTGTAACCGGGTTAGCGCTGGTTTGCGTGGAGCTCATGCATGCGCACTGGCGTTTAGCTCCGCGCGCACCCGCTTACAACCGCTTAAACGTGCTTACTCTTGCGCACACCCGCACTATTTTCTTTGTAAGAAAAGAAAATGGGGAGACAGGAAAGTGGTGAAAAAGGGGTCACAAAGAGGGTAAGACAGTAGGGAAACAAGCTTGGGATGTGCAGGAGGGATGTAGGTAAGGCCCATAGCTGCCCATTTCTTCATCAGCAACAGCTGTGCATATGTATGTAATTTGGTGTGGCATTTGAAACCTTCCACCCCTGAAAGAGGTGTCAGGACAACAATAATACTTGTTGTACAGCCAATTGTAATTGATAGGTTCCATGTCCAGTAGACATGTGTGCGGAATGGGCAGCTATGTATGGGCCGTAATTTTTGTGGGTACAGAGTGCCCTTTTTTTTTTTTCAGGTGAGAGTGGTATGTCAGGTGAAGGAAATCGGTACAGCTGGGGAGGTAGGTTGGGTAGGTAAACAGACAAGACAAACAAGACGCATACAGGGGCGGTGTATGACACGTGTGGGGGGGTTACACAATTGACGGGGACAGAGGTATGGATATCCAGAGCCCATGAGCCCACAGATGGCAACAGTGGAACTGATATCCCCACCCATAGGCAGTTGCCACTGTTCCTTCACTGCCCAGGACGGGGCTGTGCTGGGGGCTGTGTAGGCGGGGCAACAGGCATGCCTGTTAGTTGCGCCACCCGTGCCTCGAGCTGGCGTAGGGGCTCGAGAACAGAGTCCTGAATCTCCCTACGCACCACAGTCCGGACGCTACGGAGGGTGAGTGGTGGTTCTCCTCCTGCCCCACTTGCAGAGGGGGGGCGAGCCCCATCCCCTGCAGCGCTTCCACCCGCAAGTGGCACAGGGCCACCGGAGGAGGGTCCGGACTCAGCACTAGTGCCAGGTGCACTCGCCAGCTGAGGTGGGAGAGGTGGGTCCGCTGGAACCCGCCTTCCCTGTCGTACTATGTTTTGCATTATGTCATGACAGTTTGGGTTAGTGACATATAATACCATTCACAATTAGTTGTAACAGCATGCATTAGTATTCCCATTAACCAAACACCCAGATATTCACACCATTGAACAGCGTGCATAACACATGCATAATTTGAACAGAAATACACAGTCCAACAACATGCAGGGTTAATTGATGGCAACAGGCCATCAGGTGTGGATGTATGAACAGGGCAGATGCATCAACAGACATGCAAATATATATGACCCAACAGGACAAACGTCCAGGGGTGTTAATTGTGATTGCACATACCATTTTCACGTGGAATGGGTTATATGTGGTTATAGGGTGGGGTGAAGAAAGTAATATTAACACCTTCGAATAACAATACATATGCTGTACATTTCTAATAGCTACAGTTATATACACACTACTGTTCTAACTACAGTTTCCTATATGATAACTATTTCAACTTGGTGATAGGACTGTTACTGCAACATCAATATACATTTTATGGCTCTTCATACACATTCTTATCTAGCTTTGTTCAGCTACATCATCCTGCTACATTTGCTTTATATAGCTGTAGACAAGTGTGGATGTTTGGTATATCAGACAAACATCCTATCTGCATATTGCAGACTGAGAGCAACATATCCTGATTTTGGGATACACATTCCAGATGCAGCAACACTTTGAACAGACTTTGCTGTTTGGCTTTGAATCTCACATGCATTTCATTCTGTCTTGACTGCAGTATACTTTATTCAGGGGTTATTACTACTGTATTGCTGGATTCATGACACTTTCTCACACTCTCTCACTTGCTTTTATTTTACTATTCAGGATGGTACTTCTAGGCTTTATTGACATGTTTTACCAGTAGTTATTATAATCCTTTCCAGCAGTCTCACTTCTGTCATGTTTCAGTATTTCCACAGGGATATATTTCACACATGTGATTTCATCATCTTCTGCAGCTATACTTTTCAGCCTGCTGCAGGTTGTGTACTATTTTCTTACAGGCAGGGCATTTTTATTTCAGAATATATGTCAGACAGTTTCATGTTTAGGTTAAACTTACAGTCTGGAACACACTTTTGTAATCAAGCAATACTTGCATACACTTTCACACTGTTATTTGCAGATTTTATTCCTTACTGACTACACTGCACTCTTTTGATGACTGTCATACTTTTATATTTCTTTACAGTTACTGGTAGTGGATTACTGACCTGCCTGGTGGTGCAACCGCGCCAGCCTATCGCCATAGGCTCTGCGGTTCGCAGAACGGACACCTGCAGCTGTAATATAAATGAAATAATATTGGAATACACATCTCCATAATATCAGCTAGTTTAATTTCTTACATACATAATTAAATGTTACTTACTCAGTAGTGGGGCGTTGGGTGTTTGCCGGGCCTCCTGGATCCAAAGGTTCAGTTGGTCCTGCTTGCGTCTCTTCCGGTCTGCATGGTGGTGACGGACCTGCTCACCAGTCCTTGGAATCCCTGTGGCACTGGTGAGATCATGAGCCAACCGGTCCCATGCCTCAGCCCTGTATGCTCCCCAGAGGACCTGGCCCTGCATGAGTTGGGCCTCATGATTATGGACTAGGAGCCAGACCATTACCTGGACTCCTCAACACCCCACCTCTGTGCTCGAAAGCGACTACCCTCTCCTACTCCTGTCATTCTGCCTGCAGGTCAGTTCTACAATCGTTTATGCTGTGTATTCCCACCTATGGGGCTTATATAGTCCGTTTTTCCCGCACATATCTGTGATTGGCCATTTTGGAATTGTATCAACTTCAGTAAACCTGCATTGTCATGCTCTAGTTTGTATTCATTCCTATATATTAGCTATTATTGCATTTACAGGTACTGCTGTCATGGCTTAGTGGTTCTGTACCTTGACTATGGTGTATAGTCTCCTGGGTTCGAACCTGGCCACTGCTTTTTATTTTTCATGACTGTCTAGACATGCTGAGGGGTGTGTCTGTGTAAAGGCAGTTTTGATACGGCTTGCTCAACGTTGCCCATCGGTTAGCTTGTTTGCACGGTGCGCAGCTCTGCGCAAATGGGGTACGCTGGCTTACGCCTCATTTGGCTATCAGCACACATATTACGCTCAGCTCAGTTAGGGGCACATAGATTTAGCATGTTAAACCACTGCTCAGCTACGGGCGCTCATTTTGCACCAATTAAACCACTGCTCATCTACGGGCACATGTACTCACTCTGTTAAACTGTAGCTCAGCTATGGGCATATCTGGCATTTTTTCTTCTTTTGTTACCTCACATGTCTTCAATATAAATGGGCTATTTCATTACATTTTACATATCTTGTGGTTTTATGTGTACATATTTGTCAGGGACTTGTTTCCTGCTTATTTTGCCAAAAAAAATTGGTGTTGTGGGGGCTCGAACCATGAATGCCTGCTCTGCAGCCAACATCTCTACCGCTACACTATTTCTTTCTGGCTTATTTTGCATATTTAGTTCTTATATGCTTTCCCACTGACTGCTAACTGTAGCTGCGCTACGGGCACGCCCGCGCAAAAGAATGCACTCACGGTTAAACATCTTTACAATTTAAAAAAAATATATAACATGTTCATTTATATATATTTTATGTTCATAGTCTGTGGGGGCATGTGTTGTGTTGTGTTTATTCACATTTCCGTGGACTCTGTTGTGGGTGTTTACTTTGGGCACTTTTACACTTCTGGGGGCATGTCCGCTTGCAGGGCTCGGCCTACGGACACGCCCCCTACTGTCTTACACGGACCGTGTTAGACTTAGGTGTGATTCAGCATGCTCTCATGAATATGCAAAGCATGCTGACGTCACTCCGTTTAACTGCAGCCTCCGTGTAAGAGTTATAACTCTTACACGGAGGCTTCGTGAAGCCTGGGGAATGCTTTTTAGTACCAAATAGAAGCTTAACAGATCCCAAAAACTTTATTAATTTATGATCACAACAACTTTATCCTACAGCAAGTACCATGGACTATGGTAGGACCCCTCACTCAACTTCAACCTTCATTTAGATAACACACATAAAAAACAATGTACTAATTTTCCATGATCAGACAATATCCTATTTTCTGTCATTCCACACCAGATCAGCAACTGAAATACTGTCTCCCACTCATTTCAGTAGTATCTGTTAAAAACTCCACAACTGGGGGGGTGGGGGTGGGGTGGCCAGGATGCTGACTAACAGCAGAATTTCTTATCTCTGCTACTTTATATATTTCTGACAGGAAATGACTCTTTTGAACAATCCTAACTGATTACAAACAGTTACTTTAAGTAACTTAAAGTGTTCTCTAGAATTATATCAAAGATTTTTTTTAATTATCTTGTATTTCCTGTCACACCTTTACTTGGAAAATCATTCATATATTCAGTCTGGAAATAAGTCACTCAAAGGCACCTTCACAAGACTCTGATTTTAAAAAGGAGCTTCAATCAGTTCTTATAAATATCCAGGAGTTATACTTTAAGATGGATAAAACAGACACTACATTACATAACTTCAAAGAAAAGCACTCTAAACAAATGGATCAAATCCAGAAGGCTCTACAGCAACATAAATCACAAATATCTGGTATTGAGGGCTCTTTAAATGACATTGAAGGGAGACTAAATGAAAATAAAAACAATACTGAATTTTTATTAAAATAAAATAGTCTTCTGCTGAACAAAATTGATGACCTAGAGAACAGATCCCATAGAAATAATATCCATATCTTTGATTTATCAGTCAAAATTGAAGGGGATTATATGGTAAGCTTTTTGACATCCTGGTTCCCTAAGATACTAGACTTAACTGAAGCAATGTCATTTGGAATTGAGACAGCACATAGATCTTTAACTACATCCTCCCAAAAAATATAATTCCACTCCGAGATCTACAGTAGTGAAAATGTTTTTAATTGCCTAGGCAAAATCATCACTCAAAATAGATGACAAAACAATTCATTTTGACAATGACTATTCTGCAGCTATCATCTCTTAAAATGTTTCTTATCTTTAATCAGAGAACTTAAAAAAGAGAAAATTAAAGTTCACCTTTTGTTTCCTGCCAGACTGAAAAATTTTCTCCCTGATGATACTAGATTTTTTTGAAGATCCTGATGCTGCTTTACATTTCTGCAGAAAAAAATATCTTAAATGGAATAAATGGATTGGAACAACATCTCCTTAAAGAGATAGGCTGAAAGAACAAGCTGGAAGTTTAATGAGAAGAAGAAGTTAAAAAACAAATAATTTAACATCAGATATATATTACTTGTTATAAAAATAGCAGTTTATATTTCATTTTTATTTCTTTCCTTAAAACATGTAAGCAAGCAACATACAACTGCTTTATATGAAGTAAAGAGAACCCAAATTTTCCTTACAATAAGGTAACTTGAGTTTCTTCATGTTTTTCTACTTATAGTACTTATTCTTTTATATCTAATTTTAGTAGCTTTATATTATATAATATTTATATTTGAACTGCTTTTTATTATAAGTAAAGTACTAGTATACCCCTATTATTCTTTATTAGTTTGCATGAGAACAGATATTTATAGTCCAGGTATTCCTTGCTTTGTTTTAACCAAACTATAGCTATTTTTCTTTGATTCCAGTAGATGAAGCCAATGGGGTATTATAATCATCTAGCCTCATTTATTTCTCATGCTGTTGTAGGGCTTATTTGCTAGATTTAATTCCACTGTACATAGTTTCTTTGTTGAGATAGATTGCTTTTGACACCTCATTGTTGTTGTGTATATGGATTGGATGGGCTGACTGTCAAAGATGCTGACAGATTGTTTGCATACAATGTAAAAGCATCTTTGGTGTATGGTGGGTCTTCAGTTTCTTTCCTTTCCATTACTTCCTGGGTATTTCTTGGTGTTTATTTATAGCATTTCTGTCTATGAATGCTGCTGCTGAGGCATGATGATGCAGTGAGTGAAGGAGGTTTTTTTTTTTTTTTTTTTTTTAGAGAGACTCGCTGGAATTCCACAAAAAGCTGTCTAGTTTTACACTGATTATTGGCACCTAGATATGGTTGGGATGCTTGCGTTGGTTTGTAGTGGTTGTGTGATTTCTATGGCAGTGGAAGTTTGCTTGGGAGATTGCTTTTTGCTTTGGTCTGTATGGAAGTTTTCTATGGTTTTGCTGTAGTGTTCGAGCGACTTGTGTTTGAGGATGTTGGACTTGTTTCAGGACTTCCTTTTGATTTCTCTTGTTTTCTTTTGATGTGTTGGGGTGGCTGTGTTTGCTGTAGTGGGAGGTGAGGGTGTAACTGTAATATTGGAGCATCTACCTTTCAGTACACAAACTGTGTTAGATGCTTTGTGTGTTTGTGACTTGGTTGGCTAGAGTTCTTTTTGAAGGTATGGAGCTTAGTTATTATTCTGTGTAAACTGTCTTGTCAGTTCAAGTTTCCTGCCAAAGTCTCGAGTTTTTCAGGCTGATGGTTGAACACAGGATATTCTAATGTGTTTTAACTGTCAGTCAAATCATATTGGACAGGTCTTATGTTTTATTTAATAAGATTGTAAAGGCGCACTCAGTTTTAATAGTTGAGATGAAAAGAAAACATTAAAACTTTTTTGTTTTTAGAATGATTATATTTAAAAAAAAAACATTAGTAACAGATTAATTTTATACTTGCTTTTTTCTAATTACAATCTGTATGAAAATGAGAAATTAGTCAAATGTCTCATTTTATTTTGAATTGCTATTCTTGACTTACATAGATTAATATATGACCAAGACCGAAATGTGTTATTTAACTAATTAGATGCATAAATCTAAGCCATCTATGTGGTTATTTTTATTTGAATTATCATAAACATTTGAATAATAAGGAATTAAATGGTAAAAGATTTGAGTTTGTAATATTATATAGAACTTTACTTTAAAAACTGTAGAGACTGATATTATAATAAATTCCTGACTTAGCTTATTAGAGAATATATACAAATGCATTTCTGTAAATTTCTACATATATTTATATAGTAATGTATAATAAGAAATAGAATTATTAGAGTTAGTGACATACATTTTTAGCTTGGAACATATAGATATTCCTGAATTAAGAAGTTAGTTTAAAATATACTAGATACTGAATGCTTCATAACCATGCTTTAACTGATAATGAATGGTAATGTTCTTAAATAAGGACTGATTTGCTATTTTGATATATTGATGTTTAATTCTAATTTAAAGTAGCAGGGTAGGAGTACTCACACCTTTGTTGATGGGTGGGAATGTTTTGGTAGTTTGTATAGCTAAACTAGGAGTTTTAAACTCCATGTGGGGTTTGAGGGATTTTAAATCTGTATGCTCAGCATTTTGAAAAAATACCTTATTTTTTTCTGGGTGTCTACTGTTGTTATCAATATTTATATAGCTAACAAGCCATATTTTATTGATTATATGTTGTTCAGTCTTCAGATATTTGTTCTAGAAGTGGCTTAATATTATTGGTATTATTTTGTAATTATGAAAACAATTCTAGTATATTTGTTAAATCTTCGTTAGCATTAATGGTTTAAATAATGGATTTAAGAGAGGGAGTTTAAATAGATATTTAAAGTTATTTAATTCCCAGCTTATTTTTTTTTTACAGGAGACACATTTATTACAGGCAGATATAGAAAGACTTAATACTAAGACATATTCTGTGTTAGTTAGCTTTCACTATAGTCAGAGAAAGAAACTGGTGGTTATATTATGGAGAAATACTTTGCATGTGCTCAAAATGATTAGTTCATATAATGACAAAAAGGGAATGTTCTGTTCAGCAACATTAGAAATTAATAGAAGGCTGTATACTCTCATTAATGTATACTGGATCCTAGGAATGGGAATCAGTGCTATTAAAAATTAAGTGAATCAAATTGTACATGTTTCAAAAGGTAGTATTATATTAGCAGATGAATTTAATTGTATTTTAAAAGACAATGATACTACTTCCACTACAAAAAAACATCACTTGGAGAAATAATAATAGCTCCCAACTTGCAATCATCTGTGAACTTTGTCAGCCAGAGTCCCTTCGTGTTGGCCTAGACTTCAGAGAAGTAGATACCAAACAGGAGAGGACCCAGAACCAAACCCTGTGGGACTTCACTCGTGACTGGTTGGCAGTCTGACTTGGAGTCAGCTACTTTCACACTGTGGGGTATATCTGTGAGCCAGTTTGCAACAAACCTAGTGATATAGGGGTTGATGCCTAGCTTAGTGAGTTTTTCTATGATTCCTGAATGGGGAATGGTATCAAAGGCCTTGGCCAGATCAAGGTAGGCTGTATGAACCACCTTGCCTTCATCCACAGCTCTGGTGACTGACTTAGAGAAGTTGACCAAGTAGAGCAGGCAAGATCTACCCTTCACAAAACCAAACTGTATAGGATCCAGAGTTTGGAGCTTCCCTATAGCCTTGTTTATTAGGTCCATGATGATGCATTTTATAGCTTTGCATATCAGACTCATCAGGCTAATTGGGCAATAATTCCCTGGGTCTGTAGTCGCTCCTTCTTTGTGGACAGAGATGACTGTAGCAGTGCGCCATTCATTAGGGAGAAAGCCTGAGGTGAGGCTGTGATTGAACAGGGCACACAGGTGAGTTGCCAGTTCACTCGGTAGTTCATGTAGAAGACAGCCAGGGATATTGTCAGGTCCCATAGAAGCTGTATTCTTGGCCTTGGACAGTGCTGTTTTAAACTGTGCAGCAGTAATACTGGGTGCCTGGCAATCTACTGGTATTGTGAGTGGTCCTTTGGGGGGGGGGTAAAGTTAGCACTGAATCTGTCAGCCAGTACATTGGCAATATCTGTTGGCTTGGTATAGGAGGTACCATTGTGCAGTAGCTCAGAGCAAATCGGGTATTGCCGTGGAGATTCTTTACATAACTATAGAAGGCCTTGTGGTTGTCTTTACTATCTGCTGCAATTCTGTTTTCACAGCTAGCTTTAGAGGATTTTATGAGGGATCTCAACCTTTTGTTGAGGCTGATAAGGGAGTCTTTCCAGTCTTGGGACTTTGCCTTTTTCCGTATAAGTTTCCTCCTTCTGTTGTAGAGTTTGTTTATTGCAGGGAACCACCAAATTGGCTTCCTATTTTTTTTGAGGAGAGCGTCTTGGTTCTATTGGGTATTGAGAGATCCATGCATTTGTGTATGTGTTCGTACAGTGCACTGGTGTATGATTCAGCGGTCATGCAACTATTTGCCATTTGCATGGGTGCCATGAAGTTACCCACCTCAGTTATTAGGAGCCCAAAGTTAGCTTTGGAGAAATTTCTCATGATGGTTACTTTTGTGAGGGGAGGATGGCAGGAGGGATGTGGATTTCCAAGGTGATTTGTTTGTGGTTGGATCTAACCAGGGAGGAGTTGAATACTGGTGTAGAGCAGCGGTTGCCCATGTTAGTAGAATGCTTTTTTTTCACACTTTTTGATTTATATTTCTACTCAAATTTACTGTTCTCAAGTTTTCATCTGTTTAAATCTTAATAAAAATCTTAAAACAAAAACTCCATAACTATTCAAACTCTAGTAAATAAAATATGTAGAGTTAATACTCACTCCCCCAGAACTGAAAAGTTTAACACTAGAAAAAGGAAGCTCAGTTAAGCAAAAAACATAGATATTCCTTGGTCCCCAAATGCAAACGCCCCTGCATGAACATTCTGTCCCTCTTCAAAACTAATAATAGAAGTCTTCTCCTACAACCTCATAAACTTCAATCATTCTGGCCCAATAACACAAATACCTCTGACTGAGATAGATACCTCTGATCATCCTTTCACTGTTCTCAGTCCCAAACTGTAGGAGTTTTGTTCACTCTAACTTAAAGACTCCTAAGATTACATCAGATTTTACACTGCTAAAATCTTTAATCATATACTGATTTAGGAAGGATGTTCATTCCCATCATGGTATTAGAAACCCAAAAGACGTGGAAAAATTAAAAACTAAAATGTGACTTACTTAATTAGACAAGATCTTCCAGCTTCTACTCAGGTCACATTACTTAAAGGCGTTGTTAACCCTCATCTAGTCTTCCTCCTGATATAAGTTGCATAGCTTTGTATTTCCTTTCTCAAGCTCCTACACTCCATTCTTGCATATCTCACTCATACCTGCCATATGCAATGTATGTTTTTTGTAAACACTATATAAAAAATATTTTTGTATTCTCAGCATATCACATTCTTTGCATGCTACTCATTGTCACTTTGTTGTTAATGTTCTAATATATTCTGTGTATGCCTGGCTGCAATTGATCATAATTGATCCATGTTCTACCCTGGTAAAAAACAAATTGAATAAATGCATAAATGAATAATATCAATGTTATGCAGATATACAAGAGCTCATATTAAAACTATGGAATCCAAACTAAAAAATAAAATGGAGTACAAATGTGATGTTTTTTTTTTAATATCAATATGTAGCAAAAGTAACAGTCCAGCAAACCAGCATCATGCCATAGAGGAATAAAGTCCAGAGTGAGGCCCATATGGCCTTGCTTCTATAAGTGTCTCAGACATCTGAACCACTGGAAAGGAAAGAGGGAAGGATGCGGGGTGCATGCACACAGGTGCACCTTGTGGATGATTTTTGAGATGTGCAGGAAGTGAATTGCCTTCAGAGTGGCAGGCCACTGGCTGAGTTGCAGTGAAGGCAGAGTAATGTAGCAATGCACCAATTGCACATTTATCTTGGGAAATTATATTTGTGCATGGGTGAAGAAACCTGGGACAAAAGAAACAGTCACTCTTGGCAGCAGTAATAAACTTCTCTGAAGTGCTCCAGTAACATACTTACTGGCAAGTTCTATTGCACCAACCTTAAGTTCTCACTAACATAATCTTTTGCATGATGTAACTTTTCTTTCCAACTACTCAAAAACTGCCAAACATCCTTCATTTTACTTAACCATCCTATCATTCTTACTTAAACAACACATGGCTTTAATTATCACACAGACAACACACCATATACATGAAATTTGTCATAAATTTTGCAAATAATATATGTTACAATTACATGTACTTTTTAGATTTTTATTAGATGAGAGATTCACTTGCTATCGCTCATGAGATGTAATGCTGATGTTCTTTGTATTCCCAGGCTGAGACTTAAACTGGTCACTTATAATCAGTGTTCTACCCTGGTAAATACATTTTAAGTAAATAAAAACAAATAAACTTTGTCAATAATCTGTAGCATCTGTACTTCCAGTAGGAAATAATATGGCGGCGAGGTCAGTAAACAGAACAATAGATTTCAGGGAGTCTAATCTCATTTCCTTCATGAAATACCTAAATGTTCGTCTATGATAGCAGAAAGAAAGTGCAAAATGCTGTGCTGAGTCACTGACAGAAAACACTGCAGCAGGGAAGTGATGTCATAACTTTTATTGAATCAGCATGGATTTTAAAATATAGGTACATGAGCTTTTACAGTAATATGAGCCTTCCATTAGGAAGTTAGAAGGGTTAATTTTAGTTTGGAAAAACTCATGTACTGTACTGTAAAAGCTACACTGCGGCCATTAAAAGGAATTAAATCACATCTGTGCTCTAGTATGTATGTAGTTGACCTTAACTCATTACATCCGATTGGCGCCTCCAGGTGCATCTGCAGTTAACTCCTACTGACGCCTCTAGGTATCAAATATTGCTTGTTCATATTTCCATCCATAATTCCAAAACCATGCTATGTACAGAATGCCACAGAGGTGTAGCGGTTAGCGCTGTCACCTCACAGCAAGAGGTTTTCCGATTTGATTCTTCTGTGTGGAGTCTGCATGTCTTCCCTGTGTTAGTATGGGTTTCCTCCCACATTCCAAAGACATACAGTAGGTGAATTGGACACTCTAAATTGGCCCTAGGTGTGAGTGTATGCATGCAAGGGTGAGGTACACCCTATGAGGAGGGTTGGGTTTTGGGCTAGCAACCTGACCCTGTAAAACCCATACCTGCTATGGAAACAACTAGTGCTGAAGGGCACACATTACCTGATGTGCTGTATGCATGGGAACAAATCCAGGATGCTATGTGCAAGGTTTTAAAAGATTACATCTTAAAGCTTACACAATAGCAAACTCAACTGGATTAATATTTGATCTCTGTCTGGTGCAGCAAAATAGATATTAACTGTTGTTTTTATGATATTAGTTTATAGATATATCATTTTCACATTTTTCTAAATATATCAACAGAACTCCTTAGCCTCGTATGGAAGCTCTTAGCTAGAGGAATAAAATGCTGCTGACAGTATGTGTATAACTTGAGTGATTGCTGAGATATTGTAAGTTGTTTACAAAATATTACTGTGATTTATAAAATTCCGTTTGAGACCTAGAACCTAAAGAATACTACCACTATAAAAATAGTTTGTGCTGTGTTTCTTTCATAAGCCCTGTGGTTCCAGAGATATGAGCATTTATTTGAAATGCAAGGACATAATTTGATTCTGTCAAAATGCTGAGGCTCCACCCATTGGAAGTTACAGTGCAAACTTCCTGAGCTCCATTGGAGTGAATGAGTTAAGTAAAATAGAATAAAAACCTTGTAAAAAATAATTACAAGATAGTTACAAAATAAAACACAAGGTTGGGATCCCAGTTACAAAAGGCAATAAAACAGGGTGGGATTACCTCTGTTGTTGATGATCACCTAACATTACTGCTCTTGCTGGGTAACCCTAATTTCACAAGTTTTATTGGTTATGCTGGAAGACTCAGGGAAAAAAAAAACACCTGTTTTAAAATGTATTGTTTTGTGTAGAAGTTAATTACTTATAATATTATAGCTTATTTATAAACTAGATCATCTCATTACCCAAAGGCACTGGTACGTATGAAAACAGGAGTGAGAGAGGGAGAAAAAGAGATAGATAGAGAGAGAGAGAGAGAGAGATTTGCTTTGCTATAGTGCCTTAGCTTTGCTTATTACTAAAAAAAAAATAGAGAAAGCTCAAATGCCAGGGAAGCAGCGAGTTAGATGACCCCCATAAGGAATGGCAGCTTTGCATAGCAAAGCAATACTCTTGCTCGTTTTAAGGCAGGCTGCTTTTACAAACCTCAGAGAACAAATTATGCACGTGGCTGAACACAGTAATGTAGGTGCATTAGAAGAAGAGTCAGAATTTATTGAGCTTCACAAGGCATTGTAAAACTATGCAGGATGCAATATTTTCACAGTGTGAAGGACCATATGTGAAATCTGGACCACAGTATGCTCCAGAATTCATGCATACCATACACACATGTCTGCAATACGTTTTCATCTGTTTCACTGCTTTAGTAAGTCTTTGCACACTGGTTTGCATATGCTTTCTAAATGAGAAAAAAATTACATCTGAAGTCATGAATAAAGTTCAAAAATAAATTCATCCAGTGCTATAGACACATTAGGATCTCAACGTCTTTATTGCTTTTAGGAAAAAAAATCTACAAAGTAAAATATTTTACCTGCTATTACAGCTACATATGACAACAATTTATCAGTATCATTAAACTCAGAACAGCAAAGCCCATAAGAATATATGCAACTAACGTAGCTTAATTCCATAATGAACAAGGTGACTTGTTACAGTTGCAAAGAAAACTGCACTGTCTTGACATTACTGATGACCTGGAAACAAAGTATCAGAGCACACTTAACTCTTCATCTCGGATTTCTTCTGCCATCAACTTATATTTTTCCACTGCTACCTAAATGCTTTCGGCTAAAAAGGGGAATTATTTTTTCAGTAGTTGTCATACAATAGCTGCACAGTGGTACAGCTAGGCTAAATGAGGTGCCATGACACTTACAGTACACAGTAGTTTCTCACCATTTGTTCTGGATATAGCTTGTCCTGAGGACAGTAAACAGTGGATTGTTTCTTTTGAAGTAAACAATTCTCTGCATTGTTGTTAACCTCTTCTCTCAAAATACAGAGAGAAAATACAAAATAATGAAAGATAAAAGTGTCAAATCAGGAATATTTGTGTTTACTGCTAGTATTAACTTAGAAAGCTGTTACAAGATGATTTGTTTGCATTAACATGCAGTGTCTGACAAAGGCTAATGGCTTTTATCTTCCTTGTTTTGTCACTTAATCACAGTTTGTATGACAGACTAACATTTTAATTCAAAAGGAGTGATATTTCAGAAAATCAGGGACAGCCTATAACCCTCTGAGCTGAAGTTCTTCAAAAAGGTACATTTCATTTATGTTCAATTATAGAAAAGAATGGTTGGGATTCAGGAGCAAATATTTCAATGCGAAAGGCAAAACTGCACAACAAAGCAAAATGCAGGGCAGAGGTAATTCAGAGAGATATGCATGGTGCATTTGTGGAACGCTGTGAAATAGTATGGCAGGCATAGCATGCAAATTAATTTGTAATGAGAGGGGAAATGGCGAACATGATTATAATGAGGGTGGTGATGAATGCATATCAGAGTAAATAATATAGCAGAGCATTAAAAACTGCACAATGAGCCTCTACTGCCAGTGTAGCTATACACAGTAAAATCCTGGTGAACAGAGGCGGAGGCTACATTATGTTGTTAGGAGGCAGCAGCAGGATTAGCAGAAATGTACACATTTGAAGATGTAACCACAGCTAATAGCGAGGAAGGTGTGCATTTAAGAAGGGTCTGGCTGCACCTGTGAAGTCACATCATACAGGAGCTGCTACGGATGTGTCAGCCCCATGTGCAGGTTCATGGGGTGCATGCTATACTCACTCCCATGGACACCAAGGTATGTATAACACTCAGAATCCTGTCTATAGGGACCTTCCATTGATCAACTAAGGGCACAGTAGGTGCATCCCAGGCATTTGCCAAATGAATACTAAACCAGGTTTTTAATATCATGCTACAGCATGTGGAGTAACATATATGTGCCCCATGTGCCACAGAGGAGAGAAACAACATGTGAGCATTTTATGAAGTAATATACTTCCCTGTAGTAGTGTGTGCCATTGGCTGCACCCATATTTCCATCAAATCCCCACTGTTGACACAGGGACAGTGGTATATTAAATGCAAGGGATTCTACTCCATCAACTGCTTGGTAGTCTGCAATGCACATGGTATAATATACAGTGTGCTAGTGTGTGATCTAGGCAATGCTTACAATTTCCACATCTGGCACATATGCAATTTAATTCAATGATTTGTGCATGGTGATTTCTCATAGGGACATCTTATTAGCAATGACGTACATGTCATGGAGCCATGGCTGATGACACCTACAGCATGACAGTAATACATACAACACCACACTGTTGCAGAACTGAAACATCACTGAGCATGTGCTTGTATTGATAAAGGTCTGGTTCCACTGTTTAGACAGCTCTGGTGGTACCTTGAAATATGCTGCAGAAACATATCGCAAGATATTTGCTGTATGTACAATGTCATACAACATATTGGTATGAAAAGATACAGAAGGGTGCTGCCTTTAAAGGATAGGCTGTGACAGAGTCAACAGCAGAGGATGTATGTGGTGAAGAGCTTATGGATGACCTGGCTACTGAGGATGACCATGTGAGGTGGAAGTGGGCAGTGTACACTGTTGCAGTGGTTAGAGCCAGATTAGATATAACAAATAGAACAATGATGCATACAAGACTGCAACCATGAAGATACTCAGCCAGATATCCATAGATGCTGCCAGGTCCTATGAGCATGGGCATGAAATTATGGGCCCAGACACCAAAGCACCTGTGAAAATAACCAGACACACCCAAGTATATCATTTCTACTTTGTGATACTCTCAAATGCCAGTGAGGTTACAGCTGTAAAACAGAATGGCTGCAAATATATAAGCCATTTACCTAGAGCAGACTGATGTTGGAGCTGAAGATGTGATGTGCCTGTATTAACAAAATGACCATACTCAGTAGGGGTCAAGATCTGTCTTTGACATTTTGCACTATGTTATAAATATGTATGGAATGATCTACCTGAGAAATCATTCACTGATTCCCATGGTCATTAGTAAAGTTCTACACTTTCTACACCAATGTCAAGTTCTTCACCAAGTATGACAGAACTGGCATGCCCTCCTCCCCATACAAAGATGCCAGGAACCTCTCCCATGTCTGTTAGTTATGACCATGTAGGCAGACCTTTCTTATGGTCATTCACTCCTGTGCAAGGTGAGTTGGCTTGCTATGGACATGATAGTTCATGTCAGTGGCACTGTGAAACACTTGCTGTTGTGTCCTGTTATAGGAATGAGAATGTTTACCAGTGCAACAAGCCAGACATGTTCTTCTCAGAATGCTCATTCACACTTGCTGTCAATGCTCAGAGAAGGTCTGCAGAGAGATGTCAGTATCTGCCTGTAAGAACTTTGCATTTTCTTCCTTTCCTTTGGAGCCATTTTTCTCTGTAAATGTGAGGACAGATATGGGTTAAACTATTTGCCTGCGATACCCACTGTACCCAGATTACAGTAACACACCACACAGCCCCCAGGTACCACTGAATGAGGAACCCTGGACCCACACTGAGGCACTGACTAACTGTGCAGGTGCCTGCTGTGGGGCAGTAATCTGTAGTCAGTTGTAGGTGTGCCTCTAGCACACCACATCAGCATCATGTACCTGTGAAACATGTATTGGAACCTGACTTGATCTCTGTACATACCTCTTAACTGTCACAATTTTCACAGAATGTCCAGGAGTTTGCCTCGTATTTTTGGATTGTTCTTCATAAAATATGTGGTTTTCCTGCAAATCACTGAGGATTGAAGTCACTAAATAATAACACGCATTTGAGTTTCAGACTTCATACCCTTTAAATAATGCATGCTATCACAAAGCCTGCTGTTCTAGCAATTTTCTAAGTTTATATGAGCAATATTTAAAATCTGTCTCTATTTTTGGGCCTTTGTCCCACTGGCATTTTAATCTTTGCCAGATTTCTTGCTCTAACAGGTTGAAAGGTATGTCTCTGTATACTGACATGTGTTCTGTGTATCTTCTGAGTATCATGGCCCCACAGCTAGGTCTCTGCCACAACTGCGGATGGCTACAGTTGTAGTCCCTTGTACCCTGTCTGTACCTTTTAGTGTTGAATTGCTACCAGTATTACCCGTGTATCTGTAGGCTACCCTCCCTATGATATACACTGACAAGCACAAAGCATGTATGGTAGTGGCATGGCCTTAGTCCCCTAGTGTGAGGCCCCTGGCCTTTGCAGATATGCACCACAACATGAGTTTGAGGCCCACTGCAAGCTACTCCAGAGGATGTCAGTTAACACCCTTTATGATGATCTCCAGGTAGAGGGGTACACATACAAAGCAGAACTCCCCCTACCCAGGCCTACCATAACATGTTCAGAATCCACCTAAATTTATAGTCATTTAGAGCTGCCTTCTGCAGTGCCTGTTGTTTATGCATTTTATTTACTGCTCTTATATCCTGTTTTGAGAAATATGTAGGTCAGAATTTTTTTTCTACTGACCCACCCAGTTCCTGTTGTGTTTTTTAAACTTGGTGGCTTTTGAGTTACCCATCCCAACTGTAAATTTAGCTTTAAAAGCCTTCAAAACCCAATAAACCACCCCTTGTAGCTAACAAATCAAAGGACTAGACAGGATGGATATGCAATCTCCTAACTTCTCTGTAGCCATCTTGGTGGATATGGGTATCTTGAGCCAAAGTAGCAATTGTCCCATGTTTACTAACAGCAGCTTAATCCTTAAGGAAGCAGATATAGCAAGTGAGAGGTGTACTTACACAATGACACTGGAGGCTAAACAGTCAAATACAACTGCACATTTGGTTGTTGAAACCATGGGTACAACACCCACAACACATAGTACACAACCCACACATAGACTAATGTATGCTAAGACACTAAAAAGCTATCTACCTAAACAACAAAGATTGCCTAGACCACTCATTGTCAAAGTTATGTCACAGCAAGCACAAAGCCACTCAGAAAAAACAACATCTAACACCATACATAACATCACTCTCAGTGGAGCCCCAAACACTAAGCCCATGAGGCAAAAACACTTCCCAGGACTCTTGTCATAGGGGCTACCATTGTAATATATATTTATGGCCCTCTAAACAGACTGAACAAGGAGAAGATCACTGTTAGTTGCTTATCTGGAACAAGAATCTGTCAAATCATGCATGCGCTGAAGTCATTATACCACAGGTACCAGTATGATTCCATCATCTTCCATGTAGGTGTTATTAATGACCTGAGATGTACCTCCCTGGACTATATGAAGAGAGGCATTATGTAGCTTTTAGACTATTTGTCTCAGGCTGGTGTGACCCTAGCACTGAGCAGCGTATTACTATCACAGAGGATGATGTCACAACATGAGCAAAAACTAATTGATTTCAACAATTATCTCTCTTTCTGTTGTCATTGTAATGGGATCTAATGTTTGTCAGCTTGGGAAGACATAGTTAACAGACCATGTTGCTTTGCCAAGGATGGTCTACACCTCTGCCGCTAGGCTTTTGAATACCGGCTAAAACTTTATCTAATCCCATAGTGCCTTCTTTCGGCAATGTCAAATTGGCAAACCTACCGACATAGCAATATCAACTCATCTGAACCTCAAGGTGTTACTGTTGAATGCCAGGAGCTTAAATAAAACAATACACCCCCCCAGCCCTCAGCTCATGAATATAGACATCTGTGCTGTTATTGAAACATGGTTTAAAGCGGCAGAGAGCACCCCGGCAGTGCAACGCTTCAGTGCCTTCCAAACTTTAGACCAGTAGTTGCACAGAGAAGGGCTAAAGGAGAAGGTGTCTCATTATACATTAACAACAACCAGTATGATGTATTGGAATTCCTTTATGTGCAGATCACCATAGACAAAATCCTGTATCATATCCTAGCCAGCTATAGGTCACCCTCCATGTCCCAAGAAGCTCACAATGCATACTCGAGACACTTACTATACAAACTAATTCCCTACTTATGGGAGACTTTAATTACCCCTGTATAGACTGTGAATCCTACACAGCCTGAAATCTACAGGCACAGAGATTCCTGGACTTCATAAATACAAATAATCTCAACCAAATAGTGAATATGCCCACTGGAGGCTCCAACATAACAGACCTTGCGTATGCAAATATTGGAGAATGTTGCCTCCCCCCATGACTCATCCTCCCCTGCAAGGTCTGACCATAAAGTTGTCTCCTTTGAAATAAAAAGCAACTCTGCAATCCCATTAAAACTGGAAACCATTAGGAACTATTCCAAAGCAAATTACCTGTTATTAATTGGTTTGTCAAAATTCATTGCCCCTCCAAACCTAGAGAACACAGATCCTATGTTGAATTGCTCTCACAAACTCTGTACAACCATGTCAAAAGTTGCATAGAGGTTACTGTATCTACCAGAATTAAGTCCAGAACTAGCCCCAAAAACAAACCACCCTGGTGGCATTTCAAATTAAACAGGATATACAGCAAAAGGAAAAATTTATGACAAAAATCAGGAAGGCAATTCCCATAAAGATAGAAACTCTCTCATCAAAGTAAATAGGCAACTAAGAGCACTAATTATAGGTTCATAGGTTCATAGGTAGGTACTAGGCTATTGGCCCTAGGGCCTATATAAGCCTAGCCAAAGGTACCCTGGCTTTCGCCACCCAAGAAAATTATTTTTCTGTGCCACTGTCGAGCAGAGCCACAGAAGTGATCCCCGGGGTGAATTTCCTATCTCCCATCCAATCATCAAGATTTTTCTTGAAGAGTGCTAATGAGGAGCTTTGTTTGATATAGATAAGTAGTTTGTTCCAGAGTATGGGAAGTCTCTGGGACAGGAATCTATCCCTCCAGCATGTTCTGTTTATTGTGGTGATGAGGTTTAGGTCCCTAGAGCGTGTAGCTCATAGGGATTGGAATTTATTTAAGTGGAGCATGTCTAAAAGCTCTGGGTTTGACATAGCTTTGTGTGTTAGGCAGAGATCACCTCTGAGTAGGCGATATGCAATGGAGTAAAGCTGCAGTTTTTTGAGACGGTCTGCATAGGGCATCTCTTTGAGGCCGATAATCCTCTTTGTGAGGTATTTCTGTGGCCTTTCCAGTTGTTGTAGATGTCTTGTGAGGTACATACCAAAAGGGGTATTGTACTCTATAATCGGTCTAATGAGTAGAGGGGAACAATGACCTCTTTTTTCCTGGATGAGAAACCTTTTGTGATGAGGTGTGCCACATAAAAGGATTTCCTGACTACTGTGGCGATGTGATTATCAAAGGAGAGACTACTGTCCACCTGTGTCCCAAGGTATCTTATCACACTTTTGGTGTTAAGTAGACTACCACCTATGTGGTAGTTCATAGGTACTGAGTTTTTACCAAAAGGAATGACAGTGCACTTTTTGGCATTGAGCTTGAGGCCATGGCTTTGACACCAGGCATCTGTCTCAGCAAGGCCCTTTTGAAGGATGTCCACATCTTTTGGAGTTTTGATTATGGCTCCTAGTTTGCAGTCATCTGCAAACTTTGTTAGCCAAAGACCTTCTGTGTTGGCCTGTACTTCAGAGAAGTAGATACCAAACAGGAGAGGAACCAGGACTGAACCCTGTGGTACTCCACTTGTCACTGGTCTGAAGCTAGATTTGGAGTCTGCTACTTTCACAGTGTGGGTTCTGTCAGTGATCCAGTTGGCAACCCATCTTGTGACATAGGGATTTATACCTAGTTTAGTGAGTTTATCTATAATTCCAGAGTGGAGGATGGTGTCAAAAGCCTTGGTGAGATCTAGATAGGCTGTGTGAACCACCTTACCCTCATCTACGGCTTTGGTGACTGCTTCAAAGAAGTCTATCAGGTTTAGGAGACATGATCTGCCTTTTACAAACCCGAACTGGGTGGGGTCCTGAGTTTGGATATTACCAATGTCATTGTTTATAAGTTCCATGATGATACGCTCCCTAGCCTTGCAGACCAGGCTCATTAGGCTAATGGGGTGGTAGTTTCCGGGGTTTGTGGTGGCTCCCCCTTTGTGGAGTGGGATAACTGTCACTGTGCACCATTCAGTGGGCACATAGCCTGAGGTGAGGCTATGATTGAACATGGTACTTAGGTGGGGTGCCAGTTCGTTCTGTAGTTCATGTAGAACACAGCCAACTCTGAGTTTAGGATAGCCTCTCAGGTGAAAGATAACCATAAGGCCTTCTACAGCTATGTCAGAAACCTCAACGGTAGTATACAACAATGTGCTGAACTGCTGGTTAATGGTGTTATGTTCACCAGGCCTTGTGATATAGTAAACCTGTTAGTGGACAAATTCAGTTCCAAATTTACCCCTTCTAATCCCCAACCATTCTGTCAAAATTACCCTCAAACATAACCCTTCCAAGTATAACTAGGGAGTATGTACTGGGTGCATTCACTAAAGTCAAGAACATGGCCTCAGTGGGCCCTGATAACATCCCAGGATGCCTGCTGAATAGTATAAAAAATATGACTTATTAAGGCCCCTGAGGTCATTAGTTAACCATAGTCTTAAAATAGGCTTTGTGCCACATGAATGGAGGACTGTGACAGTCAGTCCCCTTCATGAGGGAGGGCATTTAACAGATCCTAAAAACTATAGGCCTTTAGTCTGACTAGTCTTATTTGCAAGACATGGAAGGAATTGCCATGGAAATTATCAAGAAGAACATAGGAGACATCTGGACACTGGCTATGTCCCAGTCTGGTTTTGTTAAAGGAAGGTCATGCTTACTGGATCTGGTGGACTTCTTTGAAAAGGTCACTAAGGCAATGGATATGGGAAAAATGGTGCATACTACCTATCCAGATCTGGCTAAAAGATTTGATACAGTACCCCACTCAGGCATTGTCAACAAATTTACAGAATTAGGTATGAACCCCTTTATAGCACACTGGATAGAAAGCTGTATCACTGATAGGACCCAGGAGGTTAGAATTAGACAGGCCACTTCCACAAAGAGACCAGTCAACAGTGGAGTTCCCCAGAGCTCTGTGCTGGGCCACTCCTCTTTGGCATCTACTTCTTGGATGTCAAAGGCCTTTGGATAACTAAGGTCTCAGATGATTGCAAACTGGGAGCAGTCACTGAATCCCTCCAAGATGGGAACACCCTTCAGGAAGGTTTATTATAGACAAACACTTGATGCCAAAGCCATGGCGTAAAACTTAGTACCAAGAAATTAATTATAGTACCTTTTGGGAAATCTACCACCCAGGGTAACTATGCTATCAGTAAAACACCCTTAAAAGTTGACTCACTAGTTATAGAGCTGGGAACTCATGCATATACTAACCTAGCCTTCGACCAATATTTGTCCAAGATAGTAAGAAATTTCTTCTATGTTTCTCAACCTATATGCAAGGGCATGGCATCTGGTTCCAGAGAGGTCATCATACCACTGTACCTGGCCCTCATCAGACTCATCATAGAGTACAGTGCCCCTTCGGTATGTACCTGACCAGACATATGCTGCAACTGGAGCATCCACAAATGTTCCGTACAAAAAGAATACAGGGAGCAAACACAATGTCCTATGTTGATCACCTCAAAGGTGATCTTTGCCTGGTATACAAGGCATCCATGGACCCTGTTTTGATAATCCTTTTGCACATTTGCAAAGCAAGCAGCATCTGAACTGCTAGATTAAAAGACCTATATTTTTCTTGCAACATAAATAGGACATGTTGGAGAGACAGATATGTTTCTCAGATAATCTTCCTTTTCTGGGATAGGTTCTCCATCCATGTGAAGCAGAGTTCATCCTGATCCCTATTGAATCACAACTTGGACCAATGATTGGGTAAGCAGAAATCCGTCCCTGGTATGACTCCTTTGTCTCTGACGGACAGGTGCAGTCAGTACATTACCACCTATCTAAATTAAATTTGTGGATCACATTTGGGTTATACAGCTAGGCTCATAAGGGCCTTAGTGGTCTTTAGCCTAGTATACACACCTACTAGAAGCTCTTCCCCATCTTATCTCATCTACTCATTTTACAGGATGCTGAAATATCAAACTAGGAAGGCCCTATCTTTTGACTCTTAAAACCTTTGTTAGCCTCTGTTTCATATTACTGCACTCATTTAGTGCACACTGCAATATCCAGAGTGTTGCTCCCTTCTTTCCAGCTTAGTTTTGAAATCTGTGATATCTAAGACTAGACTACCAGTCAGTGGAGTGCCTTGGAACTGCTTTTCAGGAATCAGCTTGTGATTAGTGCTTCTATTTTTCTCCTGGTGAGAGAAGGAGCAGAGAGACATTATATTATTTCAGAAAACCTCCTAGACATTCATCCTACAAAAAAAAAAAATCCTCAGCAACCTCAAAAGCACTCCACTAAAACAACACACTACACAACACATACAGTCACATCCTTTGGAATCTCCACTACAAAGCACATAAGGCAAGCCAACACACCACCCAATATTTTAGTCATATGTGGCTTCACTGTAGGACATACAGATGCCCCACTCAAGAGGCTGAAGAAGGAGAAAATTGCGGTCACTTGTCAATCAGGGACCAGGTTCACCAAATCACATATGCACTAAAGTCAGTAGACCACAAGCACTGGTATAACTCAATCATAATCTATGTGGTTGCAAATGACCTAAGACTGTGCCTCCCTGGAATACATGAAGACAGACATTACAGGGGTCTTGGACTGTGTGTACCAGGCAGCTATGTGCATCACATTCAGCAGCATTCCTTCATCACTAAGGATGATGTCATGATATGAACAAAAGATGATTGACTTTAATAATTGTCTTTGTTTCTGATGTCATTCCAAGGGGGTACAATATTTGTCAGCATGAGGGGATATGTTCAACAGATCATGTTGCATTGCCAAAGTTGGCACTTGTCCCCTCTAGGCTTTTGATTATTGGCAAAATATTGTCCTCAACCATAGTGCCTTTTTTAGGCAACACCAAACTGACAAACCTTTTGACATAGCAACACCAACTCAAGAGAATCAAAAGGTGTAAGTGCTCAATGCCAGAAGCCTAAACAAGAAACTGTACTCCTTCTAGGCTCTCCTCACCCTGAGGAATGTGGACATATGTGCAGTTACTGAGACAATGTTTAAAGCTGTTGAGTGAACCTCAGTAGTACAGAGCTACAATGCCTTCCACTCATTTTGGTCAGCTACTGCTCAAGGAGGGACCAAAGGTGGTGGTGTCTCTGTCTATATCAACAACAAAGTCACCTAAAGACTAGTTGAACAGGGTGATTTGCTTGAGCTTGTCCATGTCCAGATTTCCATAGGCTTTGCACCATATCATAACCTTGTAACCTATAGGACACCCCCTTTGACCCAAGAAACCCCTAGCTCATACTTGGACTTACTGGAGACTCTAACCATTCAACTCAGTATCATATTCATGAGTGATTTCAACTTACCCACTCTAAACTGGGATACTGGCATGACCACAAACTTACAGGCCCAGAGATTCCTGGACTTTTTAAATGCCACCACTTTGGACCAGACAGTCCATACTAGGGGTGCAAACATACTCGACTTGATACTCACAAACATGGAAGAAAACGGTACCTTCCCCCACTGTACTGTTTTCCCTGATAAGGTCAGACCACAAAATTGTTTCCTTCATAATAAAAATCAGTTCTGTGACCCTAGTAAATCCTGTAACATTTAGGAACTATTCTAGGACAAACTTCCTACTACCTAGAGAAAACTGTCAAAATGTCCTCCCTCCCCCAGACCCTGAGTACACAGTTGCCTGTTTAGAATTGTTGACAGAAACTGTGTACAATCAGGTCAATGAATGCATAGAAACAACTGTGCCACCAGAAATAAGATGAGAACTAGCTCAAAAAACAAACCACCCTGGTGGAATCCAAACGTAAACAGGATGTACAACAAAAAGAAAAAGTCACAGCCAAGATTAGGAAGTACTACACCCAGCAGCATGATAAAAACACTCTTGTCATCCTTAACAAACAACTAAGAGGGCAAATTAAGTCTAAGAAACCCAGATATCAGGTTAAAATAGCATCCCAGGATAAGGAAAACCACAAGATATGTCTGATACCTTAGAGATAGCAGACAGCAGTGTGCAGAACTGATTGTAAATGAAGCCACCTACACAGAAATGAAAGATATAGAAAATATGCTGGCCAACAAATTCAGCTCTAATTGTACCCCCTCTCTTACCCAGCCATCCTATCCACCCACAAAATGCCATTAAACATAATCCCTACCCAACTATCAGTAGGCAGCAGGTCTTAGATACCCTTTCTAAGGCCAAAAACACTGTCTCAGTGGACCACGATAATATCCCAGGATGCCTCCTAAATAGCCAGAAACATGACCTGTTGGAGTCACTACTTACCCATAGCCTTCAAACAGGCTATGTGCCATGTGAACAGAGAACTACAATGGTTGTCCCTCTACACAAGGGTGGGCCATCAAAGGACCCCAGGGACTACAGACCCATACGTCTGACTAGTCTCATGTACAAAGCCATGGAAATGATTAATAAGGGCATAGAAAACTCTCACACTCTAGATCCAACACAGTTTAGCTTCATCAAGGGCAGATCATGCCTCCTCAACCTGTTGGACTTCTTTGAGCGGATCACCAAGGCAATGTATGAGTGCAGAATAGTACATACTACCCACTTTAACCTGGCTAAGGTATTTGATTCAATAACCCACTCAGGCATTAAACAAAACTCATGGATAACCCCTATGTTATGCACTAGATAGCCAGCTGCCTCTCAGGAAGGACACAGGAAGTTAGAATAATGGTGACCACATCCACAAAGAAGCCCATCACTAGCAGATTCTGTCATGGTTTTCTGTTGAATCTGTTCATTTTTAGCATCTACTTCTTAGAGGTCCATGCCAATACCAAAAGCCTCTGGCTGACCAAGTTTGCAGATGAATAAAATCCTCTAAGACATTGACATCCTATAGGAAGGGCTAACACAGACAAATGATTAGTGCCACAGCCAAGGCTTAAAAATCAATGCCAAAAAATGCATAATAGTACCATTTGGGAAGTCAGCTATGCTAGGAAATTATCTCACTGATAATAGAACCAGTAGTCAGGGATTTGAATATGTATGTAGATAGTAACCTGACATTTGACTAACATGTGTCTAAGGTAGTAAGAAAATCATTCTATGTTGCTCAATTTATTAGCAAGGATATGGCATCTACTGTAGGTTCAAGGAAATAATCATTCTACTGTACTCGTCTCTCATGCCTATTGTTGAGTACAGTGCCCCCTTCTGTATGTACCTGACCAGGCACAAGCTAAAACTGGAACATCCAGAGAGGTCCCTCACAAAAAAAATCCATGGAGTAAACAGAATGCCCTAGACAAATCACCTCCAAGTCCTATATCTGTACTATGTTTCCTACACCCTGCTGAGAGGTGAGCTATATTTGACATGCAAGGCATACTTAGATCTCAGTCTGATGGGCCTTTTGCATATCTGCAAAATGAATTGCTTCAGAATTACTCAAGCTAGGGATTTAAATTTTGCTTTTGACATAAATATGACATGTTGGAGGAAGAGGTATGCGTCTCAGAGAATTCCACTTCTCTGGAACAGGCTTCTCTTAGGTTCATGAGTAAATACTAGGCTATTAGTCTGCAGACTATTATAAGCCTAGTCAGTAAAAAGAGGTTAGACTCAAAACCTGTACTTTCCATCTTGAGGTAAAGACCTTAAATGTTATGCCAAACCCTTAGCCCATCCATGTGAGGCAAAGTTATTCCCTAACCCTATTCAAGAGAAAACTGGACCAGTGGATGGGATATTGGAACTATGCAACGGGTTTATCATCTATGTATCTAATGGACAGTGGCAGCCTCTAAATGTTTCCCTAGCTTGCATATATCATTTAAAATAACCTCTACACCACATAAACTTGAGAGAGATATTTGGGAAACTTGGGTAGACTTACAAAGGACAGCACATAAACTTGGGGTTGGGGAACATTTGGGATGCTTGGCTAGGCTTATAAAGGCCCCAGTGGTCGTTAGTCTAGTATACACCTATGAACCTACAGTATGAACTTATGAGAATGTATTACACCTCATTTTATACAATAACCATAGTGTTTTATCTCCACCCAACAAAAACAGAGACTCATTTTGAAAATGATGTTCTTCCAATAAGCAGCACCAGACCAGCCTGGCATATCTGGACATATACATTTTACCATCCCTCTCCCCAAAAAGCATCAACCAGGAGAATCATTTGCTTGAACAATTTCCCCCAACAAAAAGAGACCCATTGTGATAAGAACTGTGTCTCCAGCAAGCCACAACAGAGAAGCATGGTTAGAAATTTACTCTCCATCCTCATCCCATGTACCAATGGAAACAAACATATTCCCTTCCCAACAACATCCCAGAAGACTGAAAACATTCTGAAAAGTGTGACCACTCCCCTCCTTCACACAGCAACAACAAGGTGATACATTCTAAAAGGTACTCCCCCATCTGTATAGCCTCAAATGGGGATATATAGTTTGCAAAGCCATTCCCCCCAACCCACACACCAGCAGGGAGAGACATTGTCATTTTCAGAACTTCAATACTCCAACTCCACACATTGCAGACAAACAGTTTTTAAAGTATTTGCATCCGCACAGTGCAAAGGAAAGCAAACATTCAGCAGTGTCAATACCCCCCCCCATCCCTTGTCTCCATAGAATACCTGTATGCCCTTCCCCCAGTAAACATAATTTATTATTTCAAGAATAGAGCACTGTGGCAATATACGGTACTTCACATCTTAATAAGAAGCCTACTTTTAGCCACTAAAGCCACTCAGCAGTCAGATGTTTACAAGCTCTCCCCAAAAAAACTTTGCTTAAAGGTAACACATTCTGTAGTGTGATGAGCAAGGACCGTGGCTGTATTTACTGTGAAAAGCAATTATGCTAATGAGCCATTTACAGATAACTGTTTTGTAAAGGCATTTTTTATCCAATGCTCACTAGAACAAGTTTGCACAAGAAAGCTTATATTTGATTGTAGATCCACAAAAGTGGCTTTTAGGTGTACTGAGAATGCATGGGTGGATCTCTGACCCCAGCTGGCAATGGCTATATTAAAAGTTGCTGCAGCCCCTAAAGGCAGTAAACAGCCATAATGGAATAAGATGTGTATTCTACATTTGATACACAAGTGTATCATTGTGATATTCACAACTGACCACCACACTGTTATGACATGCAGTTATAGGGAACTATATGGTGGCATTGCACACTATTGTGTTGCCTCAGTGCTCAGTGATGTGCATTACATGACAGCAGGAATATGCATTGATGTGAATGAGCTTCCATATTCCCCTTGACTGTGACCTAGGAAATGCATATGGCTTCTGAGAACACTGAGTGTGGCAGGGTTACCAGGTGGTGCTCAAACGAATACAAGATATTTCTGTATTTGATATACAGAGACGATTGGGAGCACCTGCTGGGATATAACATAGATGCCCGGAACAGGCTAGCCAGGGTGGTGACTGCTACAACATCTTCAACTACTCTGTTAAGCAAACGGACACCACTATAGTGACCTAAGGAGGTGTTATCTTGACCTTCTCCTCCATGGAAGGAACAGGTTAGGAAAGGTACATCTGAGTAACATAGTAAATACACATGGTGCATTTTATTGTAATATAATATATAACTTGCAGGTAGGCCAGTTGCTGGATATATACTTCATAGCCTAATACCAAACTCACCTGTGGCCTCCAAACCACTCAGCAGTTCATGCACATTTTCTTTTTTTTCAAACATAAACTTTATTTACCAGGATATGGCAAATCATCCAATGAAAAGAATAAATTTGTAAACTTACATACACAATGATGATAGTCTCACCAATAAAGCATCATGACTGCACGATCATAGTCTTACAACAAGTCTAAAGTTGTAAGAACAAGGTAGAATCAGCTAATGTGATATATACAAAACCTCATACTTGATATTGTGAGAAACCTTCAATACCAACTCCTTTGAATTAGCATAACTAATGATAATAAAGAAGATGATACTGTTTATAATTATTGCTATAACTGACTACAGTTCTTAAACCTCATTACAGTCCTATCACTGGTAATTACATCAACCACTATCTAAAAACAACAAGCTATCTTTGTATAATGTTTTGCCTCATTGACTGCTCGAATTTTAAGTCAGCACATAATTAGGTCCTAACATTATATGCTTAGATCTCAAGATAACATATATATAAAAAATGAGAAATTGTATTCATACTACTTTTTTTAATCTATTTTATTGCTTGTCTAGGTTCTCAAATTATGGAACATTTTAAGAAAATATGTGTGTCAATATGAGTCCATTGCTTTCCAAAATTTCCAGCGAATAGGAGGAAAAGAGGGTCCTATAAAAGTTGAACAACAGGGCATTCCCAAACTATGTAGAGGTATTTGCTGTTTACTTTGCTACATTTCTAATGATATCTAGAATAATCTTGTGTTCTAATGAAGTCTGTTGTGATGTGCCAAAAATATATTAGCTTTATATATGTTACTTGGGCTATGTGTGGAAGTATTTTATTTAAGTGCCATGCCAATATATTATCCTGTTCCATTCTGGTAAATGTACAATATAGCTGCCATATGTGTATGACATCATTTTCTTGACCCTTAAGGTCAGTGCTATAACAGAATTGACAATAATGCAACTCAGTGGGTAATATGAATTATATGCCTTCTCCTCTGTACAATATTTAAACATTGGAAAGTAATGGATCCAGACAGGCATAACTATTCCATTAAAATATTCCATAATTAAAGTTTCTCATTTTTGCTAAAAATCCCATTCCAAATATTATTCACCTCTTGTATCTTTTCCTTAAAAAGAGAGCATATCTGGAGATATTGCCACAAAATAATATATGGAACTGCTGTGTTTATTTTCTGTAATACCTGTAATTGTTGAATAGTGGCAGAATAGTTGAGGTGATGCCATCCCACATATCATTAAATCATATGATGTTTTTATCAATTTATTTTTCCAGACCAATATTTCCTTATTGATTTTAACTTTTTTATTGGCCTACAATATTGACCCTATTGCTTATATTTGGAGAAGCTACAGGTTTATATGTGCCCTTAAATATATGAACTATCTCAAACCCATTCATCTAGACCCCTAGGGTCACATACCTTGTTTGATGAGACATAAATGTGCAGTGGAGAAAACATGATCAAATCAAGTTCAGCATAAAAGTTGATGGGTCTCTCAGAGTTTCTACTCCTAATATATTCATACCTATAGAAGCTATACCATATGCCATATGCCCACACATTAGAAAGCCAATTCCACCTTCCCTGAGTGATCTATACACTTTTCCATGTGATTCTTGGTCAATTTCCCTGCTAAAGATAATCAAATATTTACTTGTGTATCAAATGAATAACTGTAGTGTTTATCAGGTGTGGTAAATGCTTCAAAGTGAACACAATTTTAGGTAGTATGAACATTTGATTAGTTGAAGCTTAGACAGGAATGGGAGTGACTGATATTTTCATCTAGTTATTTGAGATTTAATGTGTTGCAGGAGGTATTTTAACATCTTTTCAGAACGGTTCAAAATGTATTCCCATATATACACTACTGGTAGCTCTTTGTAATGGGCAATCCTACCATTCTCTTAAAACTGCTTTAGCATGTTCTGATAATGGGAATTCAGAGGTTATTTCCATGTTAACATGTAATCCAGATGAATAAAATAGACTTTTGATACAATCTAATATTTGTAACAGAGATTCCCATGGATTGGAGATGGGAGGACACAATCATTTGCAAACCAGGATTAAATAAGATATTTGCTATTTAAGATCCCACAATTAACTAATTTATTATTCAAGATTACAGCCAGAGCATTCATAAGCAGAAAAAAAGATAAGCCAACAAGGGATATCCTTGTCTGGTGCCCCCAGTATTTAAATTCGGAAAGATATAACTCTATCTGTCTCTATTCTAGCTGTGGGGTTAGTGTCTGATATTCTACCTATATCAATAAAAGGTGGGGGAAAGCCATACACTGCCAACATTTCCCACATAAATATCCAGTTGACTGAATCAAATGCTGTATGACAAGGTAGAAGGACTGCCGATGTTGGGGTGTATTAAGATTTTTTTTTGCAAATCTAGTCATAGCCACACCAGTTTAGGGCATCCACTTCTATTTTTTATGAGACATTGGTGATTCATTGGGATTAGTTTAGGCATCACTAATTCAAATCTGTTGGCCAGAATTTTAGCATATAATGTAATCTCCAAATTGAACATAGGCATATAATATGAAGGATTGATTCAGTCCTTACCTGGTTTATGGAAGAGAAGAACTCTAGCATCTAACACTTTATCATAAAATGTTCTAACTTTCTCTACTTAAGAGATCATATTATATAAATGGGTAGTTAATTCTTCTGTAAACACCTTATAAAATCAGGGGTTAGACCATTCAGGCCTGAAGCTTTGCCTGGTATTTATTACTGGATTGCCCCATGCAGTTCTTTGCTTATGGAGGCTGCTAATGTGGGATCTTATTCCTGGTGGCATTGGTTTCATTCAGAGTTCTTTGACATACCTATTACAATATGACCAATGTACGTTGTTCACAACATCCACCTGAGGGAATACAATCTGGACAAAAGTTTTATTAATTAAATCATGGTCTATGATGTGATATGCAAAAATCTTTCCCTTTATCCTGACATTTTTTTGGCTTATAATTGCTGGGATATGATTCCCTTAGCCCAGTATAATAGTTTATGTATTTCCCATTTACTATAGATGTGATCAAACTGTACAGTTTTTGCATTGTCTCTTCAAACTGCTAATATTTGTTGTGTCTTATCTCTGTATATGCTATATTTGTATTATATATTCAATAATTCAGTTCTGTGCTCAGTCTCTTCTATTTTTAGTTGTGCCCTTAAATATTAGGCTTTAGCAAATTGATAATAGCATGCCTTAAGTTTGATTTTGAATGTGGATCATGTATGGACTTTATCAAGTCCTAAAACCTGTTGTCTGTTCCACTAATTTTTAATCCACAGTTGATTGATCTCATTCTTATGTTGATATTTTAACCAGAGTAGATCTAATCTCCATAAAGTAATGTGGGTATTCTCCTGATCAAGTCCCATTTCTAGAATGACCGGTTTATGGTCTGATAATGTGGGGTGAGAGATATTTATACATGTTCAGTTTTTGTAATGGAGAAATGGGAGAACCAAAATGTGTCTAACCTGTAAGTGATACCAGCTTAGAACCCAAAGTATATAGATTATTTTACTATTAGTCTACCTTGCCTTCCAACTACAATCATAAGTGAATACAAGACTAACTAACTGTCTAGAAGGACCATTTTGAGTCTAGCTAATAATCCAAGGTCAGAATCAAACCATGTACCTTGTGTTTATAAAGTAAAGACCGTAACCATTTTGCCAAACCCATTCCCAAATATTTCTTCTCCATGGGACTGGATTGCTGAAAGTAAGATATAAACACATGCTTTTCTGACTATGCACACACACAGTTGACTGCAGTGAGATTAGAACACCTACTTAACTAGTTACACAAGCTAGAGAACATAGTACTTAACATAAGCACCACAGCAGAACCCCCATTCCATGCAGATATTCTCCAACATGGTTGTAGTCAGGTTCCTTTTCTGTCCATGTGGAATCCAGTCAAACCAATGGTCTATTATAGTACTGAAGTCTCCCAGAATAATACACAATTTATGGAGGATATGCTTTCTCATAGTAGTCATCAGATCCTTCCAAGGGGATAAATCGTCATTATTAAGGCCATAAAAATTGATCATCCAATAGCTCTTTTTAGCCCATCTGTATTTCAGTACTATTCATCTCCCTTTTCTATCTGTAATACATTGCTCAACCTGACCTTGGTAGACATAAGAATTAATATAGTTATGGGTCCTACTGTAGAACAATGGTACATACCAAGTTTCATTTCTTTTTGTTTGATTATTAAATTCAGGGCTGCATTTTTTTTAGGGTTGTTGAAATATCTTTGGCATTCCATGTAGTGAACAGTGTGGGAGTACACAGGGTATTGGTGTTATACAAAATATATTTACCCTTTATGTTATTATGCAAAATGGTAAAACTGAAATACCTTACATTTAAGCTATTTTTTTACTAAATTAATTGTTGAAGCTATAATAATATGAGCATGAATTCTGGAATACTTATAGTGTAAAGCTGAGAACTAGATTGTATTTAAACTGCTTTGCTAACTAATCTTAGTGTAGCTCACCTGATCCAGCCATTACTGACTGTTGTGTGACCCTTATCTTGTATCTATTATGAGGTCATATCTAGTTCTTTCCCTGCCATGACATGTTAGCTACTATGCTCTTAATATTGTAGCTGATAAGTGGCATCTCTTTTTATATTTTTTTTTAAAACGTCAACAATATAAACACAAATAAATGCATAAAACAATAACATTTATAAACATATGCTAGCAAAATAATAATAAAAATAGACAAGAATGGGAGCCATAATACATTTCCTTTTGGATGATAGAGCTGACCAGTTCTTGTAAAGTTCAAGTGATTTTTTTTAACTTCTCACATTCATCATAAATTTTCTTTCTCTGATTAGTTCTTGTAAACACAATAATAATTTCCGTATGACACACTTCAGTGACTGGATTAGTAAATTATTTAAAATTTTTCACAGATTCATTTCTCAGACTTTAATGTAATTGTTTTCCTTGCCACTGTTAACAAAGTCCACAACAACAAAAACTGCTTAGGTCCCATACAATTAGGGATTGGAGCATGGAATAATATTAGAGATTCAGATGTCAGACAACTTTCTGACCAAAAAATTTAAGAACATTTTAGAATTCTTGCCAAAATGTCTCCAATTTTTCACATCTATAGAATATATGACACCATTCAGCTTTTGATATTTGTTATATCTCTAACATGAAAGATCACGTGTATTAACAATTTTTCTTATTTTATATTGTACAATAAAAATCCTATCTATACATTTCCATATAAATATTTTCCAATAAATACTAGAAGAGTAGAACCAATTGATTTTAAAATGAATTCTTCACATTCATTATTATTTACACTATTTAAATTACATTTAGTTTCAATTCAAATTCTATTGTTAATGTATTTGATTTAGATAGTAATATTGAAATATTTTCATTCCCACTAACTACTGAAAATATTTTAACATTGAAGGATAATTATCACTCAGTGCCTTATCATAAATTTCTTTTATTTCCAGTTTTGAGCTGTAAAAATAATATATTATCTCTGTATAAGAATAAATTAAATACAATGTATTTATAATTTCTTTGATTGTTGATAATTTATTATTTTCCCAGCATTCATGCTATTAAACACATTTTTTAATTAACATTTGACCACATAGTTTGCTCTTATATATATTATTAGAATATTCCACTGGAAAAATAGCATGCTGTCATTTCCTATATTTAAAGAAAAGGGAATAGGCTTCAAGTCAGAGTTTTCACATACAGAAACATAATAAGGCTTCTACTGTGAATCATATGCATTAGCTATTGAAAGCATAACATTTAAAAGCACAGATGATTGTGCATAACTTAGACTATGTGGAAATCTAATGCCATCTCTATTTCATGGTCTAATATGATTTGCAAAGCTTGTTCTTGGCTTAATTGGATGCTATAAAATTGTACTAACAGTTGGTTAATTTTATTTATAAAACTTCCTTCTGGAACTAGAATTAAAGAATGTATAAAGTAAATAATTTTTAGAAATAGTACCATTTTTATCAATGTTAATTTAGCTTTAAAAGTAAAAAAAATCCATTTGTTTATTAAACTCTGTATTTCTTTTACAATAATGTTATCATTTTCATTAACTATACTAAGTTGTCAAAATATGTATAGTTTAATATTAAATACTTCCTTAACCATATAAAAGCCAAATATATTAATATAATTAATGTAATTATAAATATTACACAAAATATATAATTCGGGAGACATCACTAATTTTAAATCCACAACAATCTTATCCCCCTTCTCCAAAATACTTGCAAATATATTTAAAAACAATTGCCAAATTATTATGTGCAAGAAGAACTCCTATCCCCCACACAACATGGCTTCTATCCCTCCCATACATAGCCAGCCTTAGGCATAGGCCAACTAGGCAGCTTCCTATGGTGCTGCTCTAGCAGGAGCATTTTTCCAATATTTATTTTCTTATTTTATTTATTTATTTTTTGTAGTAAAGAAATGGTTTCTTTAAAATATGTTGAATGAATACAGGAAAAACTGAAGAATAAGACAAACTGTGAGGAAAAGGAAGAAAAATGTAATCTGGGTAGTGAAGGCAGACCAGGATGGTGGCACTGGGTGGTGGTGGTGAAGCATTGTGGAGCCATTTTGCCTAGGGCACCAGTTGACCAAATGCCATCCCCGCTCCCATAGTATCAACACTGTACATCTAACCTTTATAGATGCTGTCAATAAAGCTAGAGATAATATCAAACTAGTCAACTCCTCATTTCTATACAGTGTGTCATAGCAAGCTTCTACTTTAAACGTCCTCACTAGGTTTATTTCAGCCCACCCTTCTATGGGTCAAAAGCTACCCATCCAATAGATATCAGTCAGTAAAATAACAAACCACCTTTTCTCCATACCTCCTGTCACCACTGGTGTACCACAAGACTCTATCCTTGGTCCCCACCTGTTTAATATTCTCACTAACACCCTCCACACATCCACACAACAGTCCTCCTTAATACAATATGCAGATGACTCCACACTCATATGAAAATCTAACAACCTGGCACATCTCCAAAAACTTACTCAGGAAGCTTTAACAGCCACTGAAACATGACTTTGTAGCTCACAACTCATGCTTAATTGCCCCCCACAAAAAAACTAAAGTTTTCCTTAAATCCCTCTCTCATGAAAAAGCAAAATTTAAAATCCTCTTTCATAATAATGCAATCATTGAAGTCACATTTCATGGCAAATTATTAGGAGTAATTGTGGATGATAATCTTAAATTTGACCTGCATATACAAAATTGAATTAATGAGCAACAAAAACTAGGGATGCTTTACAGAGCCAAAATCTTTCTCACCAACACAACTAAAAACCACATTGGCACTCCCATCCTTACTATATTTCAGGCATCACAAAAATCAAAACATGAACAATGCTACAATAAAGTTGCTAAATTTGCAGCAAACATCCCTTCCACCACTGTATATCACTAAAAAGCCTAAATTGGTTAGAACTACCCAATCAACTAATCTACTTCTAACTAACTAATGGCTTCTTACAACCTATAAAATGATATGCCTTCCATCTTCTTGTCCAACACTAAATATCATTCTACATAACTATGTTCCCACTTGGTCATTATGATCCAGTGATCAAAAACTCAAGTTCTGTACGTATACCATGTTACTAAGGCTTGAAACACATTACCTGTAGCCATCAGGTCAATAATACCCTCTCTTCAGTCCTTTAAAACCATACTGAAAAGACATCCTACTCAAAATATGGCTCTATTCCTGTTCAACCACTGGATGAACTAGATCTCTTAATATAAACAAGTACCTACTCATACCTTACACATCCTTACTCTTCCTCTTCTTCACTCACTTCCTCACTTCAATCAATTTCTCTCCCCTGACTTTCTTTCTATATATGCAATAGCCCTGTTTTTCTTCTCTCACTTCATATTGTAGTTCCTGTTTGTATCATAGTAACTTACCATTAATTTCTCTATAAACTGTTTAAAATTCCTCTAAATAATAAATAATTACCATGTCAGTCATATCTATTCTTAATGAATGTTTTCACATTATATCTAAATTTGGTATAATAATTTAAACTGTAGATGTTTTTGTATTATTTTTGAAGATTGTAAAATTATTGTTTTTCAATGTTTTGTAATACTTTGGAGCTTTTCTCCCAGGCCCACCACTGAAAATGGACACCTACCCAGTCAGACTTTCCTGGTAATCAAATGTCAATAAATAAATAAATAAAATATAATTGTAATCAATATAAGGAATATAAATTAATATAGTGGATGAATGACTTCATATCTACCTTCATTAACCTTGGGCTATTTACTCTAAATAGAAAAACCTACTATTTAGGCTCCATATTTTTGGTCCGCTTTTCAAACAATTGTGGCTTTCTGGCAAGGCATGTTCCGCATGTAGAGCACAAGGATTAGTGTAGGGCTGTAGGCCTATAAATAGGCTGCAGCTTAAGTGACCCTGTTTAGGTCCTGTAACAAAATGGTCACCTTGAGTATAGCCATTGCCATTTTGAAACTATTGTATGGCATTGACATTTTAAGAGTACATATCCCATAATGCATTACATTTCTAAGCTAGAGACTGTGTTCAAGATGACTTTCTGTTCATCCATTGAATATGTTTGCAGATGATAAACAGTTCAGGGGACCTTCAACATGAAACTCTGTGCATAATAAATACTGATGACAGGATCCACAACTTGAGACTTCTATTTGGGGTTTGCATTTAGCAGACTAAATAGAAAAGACAATCCATATGGCATATGGAATCTAATTCTCTAAGTCACAGGCAAACAACTTTATTACTGATCTATTAAGCAAATTCCAGATTTATGCAGTGCTGAGGTATTAAGGCCACAACAAACTTGAGCAGATGTATTGGAATGTAAAACCTTTATCTGCACCAATACTTCTGATAAAGGAAGAGGATATTTTTCTGATAAATTTATGGGTTACACCTAAACTTTCTAACAATGCTAATTAAAGGCTGTCCCAGCTCAAAGGTGAAGGACTTACCCACCCTTGCTTTTGATGTTGTCAGCTTTGGTCAATCTCATGTAATACATTTATTAACCTATTTTAAATAAATATACAAGGCGTCAGTTGTTTGACCCCCATCCCTGCTCTCAATAATTTTAGTCAAGCAGTAGTAAGTATATATAACTGTTGAGGAATGAATCTCAACAAGATGCATCCCAATCTGAGATACTTCCAGAATGATTTTTCTTGAAGTTCCCTTTTCCTATAAGGCATGGGGGAAGCAAATACCTATTGATCCCCTACAAATTGTACCAAAGCAGATAATCATGAAAGGTCATGTTTCTCTTAATCTGGATCTCATTGTGTTACACTGTTAACCTTAGTCCAGAAGCCAATCACCTCAGATCTCAGGGGGATTGATTACCTTTACTAACTCTTTCAGGGCAAAATGTGAGACAGATGATTTGCCACTGAGAAAGATTCTTGGGAGGGGATTTAATATACCATACAATACTGCAAAGAGAGAATCAATTTGAAAACGTAGTCATGATTTTAGTCCAGTAAGGCAAGCAGCCATGATCATGTATGAAGAGATGAGTAAGTGTGAAAGCCCAGGCATATGCTTCCCATTTTTCATATAGCCCGTCCAACTTGAGAAGCTGGGGTTCACTGGCACATGAGTAGACAAATATGTACTAGTCCAGTAAGGCAGAAATTTTCAGCAACCATTTTGACTTAGAGAAACTGGAATAGGTTGGAAGACATAAAATAATAGTGGAGCAACAAACATTTTCATTGCACTCACTCTTTGCATCCACAAGAAGCCCCACCTCTTCCGTAAATGATTCCAGACAAAAAACTTTTCTCAAATATATTTATGGTTGCAATCAATAGCTGTGATGGAGCTTGGATGAAAAAACATACCAAGATATTTTGGGCTCATGTTACACCACATAGATTAGCATCTCAAAGGGAATGAGATTATGCATTGATGTGAAAGAGCTCTGTTTTAAAATTAATATGCAGCCTGGAGATCTCTGCAAAGACCACCATTACCTGTGACATATGGTCTAGAGGTTAGGATTCCTGGTTTTCACCCAGGTGGCCCGGGTTTGACTCCTAGTATGGGAATGGTTACACTTTCCCTGCTAGACAGAGGTCCAGGGAAGTAAATATTGTGGGAAGAAATAGTGAGGGAATAGTTATGGTTAAGCTTGTATAAGCCCTAGGGCCGATAGCCTAGTACTAACCTATGGACATGACATGAATATAATGTAGCAGATTCTAGGTTAGGATCTTATAATCATTGGCAAACAGGAATGAACAATCCTTGTGAAGTAACCAGCTAGAAAAATATTAGTCAGTTTATGCAAAAAATCTGTTTAAGGTCTAAATGCTTAACAAAACTAATTTCTGAGGGTGTGTTCTCCTGTCTGGTAGCCGTAAAAAGTTGTAACCGTGGAGAGACTGAGACTGGAACTGGTTAACATGACTGCTTTTAAGGAACGTATGCAAGACTGGAACTGCACTTATAAATTCAGGGAACATATCACTGAGTCCACAGCTTTCTAGAAATACAGCCATCAGATGGAATCATACCTCACAACATCTTAGCACAAGAAATATGGACAAAGTCCAAAATAATGTTGAGACAAAGGCCTCAAAATAGGGACACATTTTATATATTGCTGTTATAATCTTAGAAAGTTGTCAGAATAACAGATTTTGGGTTAGTATTTATTTTCTGAAGGATACGAAGTCTGAAACTTAAATGCCTGGCATTATTTAATGACTTTATTCTCCAGTGGTTTGCCTGAAAACAACAGTTTTTTGAGGAATAGACCAAAAATGTGAGGTAAAAATGTAGACACTTGAGAGGTATGGATGGATTCAAAAATTCTTCACAGTCTACAAAGAAGCATGTGCAGGTGTCACAGCATTTCCTAAACCTAGTCTATGAACCTGAAGAGGGCACAGGTGGGCAGAGCTACTCCTTCCTAGGAGAAACCATACCTGACTAGGAGGGACAATAAAAAGGAGGATCCACTTTATCAAGTCTATATGTACCGTGTCATAAAATTTAACATTTGCATTAGTAAGAGAGTTGAGTCAGTAACTATACCCCTTGGATACATATTTATTAGGCTTCAACATTAACATGATGGTAGCGGTAACATAGGAGATGTTAACCAGCTTGTACTGCTGAAATAAGTGCTACCGTGTGGTCAGAGGTGGCTATATACAGGTGCTCGATAGTTGGTACAGTTTAGTACAGTCCATCAGCATGTGAAGCTTGGTCCCATGAGATCAATGTCACCACATTGCACACCTCATTTTCTGTAGTTGAGGCATCTGAAATACATTTCTGGGCTTATACATTTGTGGCATTTGGATTTTGTCTAAACATTCACTGTTGTGGGGTACCAGGCTTCCTGAACAGATGTGTCCAAATACAACCACTTATAAAGGCAGCTTATCATCAAGATATGAACTTGGGACTTCTAATTTTCACTGTGCCTTTTAGTTGGCATCACCCTTTGCCTGCACCTCCCTTTAATTTTGTAAGCTAGAAACTTAGTAGGCATATTGTTCTCAGCCCATTTGCAGGGGACTGCTCTTTCTATATATAACTGATCTCTATTTAGTTCAGTTATCAAGTAGTTTCTGGATGCCCTTATTATGCTTTAGCATGAAAAGATTGTCTTAAATCTTATGGCAGTACATTCCCTCCATACCTCAAGGATGGGTTTTCCTTTTCTTATATTTCATTATCCAGTTTACTTAAGAAAACAGTTTTGGCTCATTTACTACCTCAGTTATTTATACCATGATTGACCCACACCACTCAATTGTAGACGTACTTTCAACAGGGATCTTATTTAGATAATCTTGAACACTTTCTTTGATCTTAGCTACACACACACACACACACACACACACACACACACACACACACACACACACACAATTACTGATTGTGCTCAAACATGTTTTCATGTTCGTAAGTTCATAGGTCTAGGCTGTTGATCCAGAGGCCATTACTAGTCTATCCATAATACCACAAATTGTAGGTACTCATTAACATGACTAATTTATACCTACTTTCAACCCCTTTCAATAAAGACACGAGGGTCCACTCCCAGAGTGTATTTATGATTACCTATCCATTTGTTTAGTTATCCTTAAAGATGGTCAGGGAGCTACTTTACGTTACATCCAATGGAATCTATTCCATAAAAGAGGGATTCCCTGGGATACATATCTATCTCATCAGCAGGTCCTACTTATGTTTTAGTGGAAGTTCTGATCTCTTGAGCAGGTGTTGAAGCTATATATATATATATATATATATGTATATATATATATATATATATATATATATATATATATATATATATATATATATATATATATATATATATATATATATATATATATGTATATATACATATATACATATACATGCATATATATACATATATACATGTATATATATACATATATATATATATATATATATGGGTCTCCTTCTAATGACCGAAACGCCGATTCGCCGACAGTGAAATCACCGACACGAAACGACCGACAACGCAGTTGACCGACACGCTCGAATCCCGACAGACGGAAGACCGACAAGGGGAATGTGTAAGCGCGACCTGGTAAGTATGCGATAGTGAGGGATTTAGGAGTAGGGAGCGGACAGGTAAGTGTGCAATACTCAGGGATGTAGGGTTAGGGTGCAGGTAGGGAGAGTGTGCGGTAGTGTCGGAGCTTGGGGTTCGGGGTGTGTAAGTGAGTTAGGGTTAGGGTGCAGGTAGGGAGAGTGTGGTAGTGTCGGAGCTTGGGGTTCGGGGTGTGTAAGTGAGTTAGGGTTAGGGTGCAGGTAGGGAGAGTGTGCGGTAGTGTCGGACCTTAGGGTTAGGGTTTGGGTTAGGGCTAGTGGATATGTGTTGTAGTGTACTGTGTTGTTTACGTGTAGTGTGTCGGTGTTATGGTGTTCGTGTTTCGCGTTGTCGGGTTTGTGTGTTGTCGGTTTTCTGGCGTCGGTGATTTCACTGTCGGCGAATCGGCGTTTCGGTCATTAGAAGTAGACCCATATATATATATATATATATATATATATATATATATATATATATATATATATATATATATATATATATATATATGTGTGTGTGTGTGTGTGTGTGTATATATATATATATATATATATATATATATATATATATATATATATATATATTTTTTTTTTTTTTTTTTTGATGTGTAGGAGATTGCATGGGACTGTATCCTTCAATGCTTTGTAGGCTAGTCAGAGGTCACCTTTTAAGAGTCTGTAGGAAACATAAAAGAGATAAGGCACTTTAAGGAAGTATGGTAGCTCAAAGAAGTCACACCCCTAACTATCTTAGCAAGAAAATGCTGATGTCTCTCAAGATGGGTTATATGCTTAGACAGGTACACACCAAAAGGGCCCATTATGCTGTATTATGGACCTAATGAGGGAGTAGTATTGGGGGATGACAACTTCCTTACATCTGGAAGAAATACCCCTGGTGTTTAGTGTGACAAGGCAAAATGACTTCCTGACAACAGTGGATACATGGTAATTAAAGGATAATTCATTGTCAATGAAAGGATAATTCATAGTCAGTGAAAATGCCCAAGTCAATACTGGCTGAGTCAACTTTCCAATATTACCTATATGGTATTTGCAAAATTGGCCAGTTTTGCCTAAGGACACAATGCTGTATTTTTTGATATTTAGTTTTAGTCTGTGGTCCAGGGACCACTTACAGGTGAGTGTTAATACATTCTGAGGTATATTGAAATTAGATGGGGAGTTAATAACAGCTCCATGTTTGCAGTCAACTGCAGACTTGATCGGACACAAACACTTGATGTCAGACTTGAAATCAGAGAAGTAAATGCAAAACAGAAGTGATAGTAGGACTGATTCCTGGGGGACACCACTGGTAACAGCTCTTGTCAAAGTGTGTGCCTTCCACACTAGTAGATGAGGTTCTGTCAGTGAATCAGTTTGCTGTCCAGCAGGCAACATATGTGTTTGGATTTAGTTTGCTCAGCTTGTTGATAATGCCAGATTGTGGGATGGTATCAAAGGCCTTCAACAAGTCCAAGTAGGCAGTTTGAACTGATTATATGTCTGAGTTTAATGCGTTATTGGCATGTGCAAAGAAGCCCACCAGGTTCAGGAGGAAAGCTCTGCCTTTAACAACACAGACTGGCTTAGATCCAGGGCTTGTAGGCTGCCTATGTCCTTGTTAATGAAATGAAGCTTTTCATTGTGATAAGGTTCATAAGGCTTATAGGTCTATGGTTTCCCAGATCAGTAGTGGATTCCACCCATTTGTGGAATTGAATGACAACTGTAGTTTTCTGGTCCTCAGACATGAGTCCAGTGGAGAAGATGAGGCTGAATTGATTTAGCAGTGAGTCTAACAGGCAGTGGATGGTGCTGACAAGAAGGTAGCTAGCACATTACCAGAGCCCAATGAGCAAGGACTTTTGGCCTTTAAGAGAGCATCCACAACCTGCACTGAGGTGACTAGAGGAGATGGTGTGGGTGTTCTAATAAGTTGGAGAAAATTAGCAGAAATAGGAGAACAAATTTATAACTGAATATGTCAGCTTTTATTGCACAGTTTGTTTTTACTAGAGTGTCACCACAGGAGCTTATTCTTGAATTTGGCATTGCATTTGTGTGTTTGGGACATATGCCTTGAGTTGGATGAAGAAATTATCCACCAATGTGGCAGCATGTCAGATGGGGTCATCAACATGAGCAGCTGAAGAGGGCTCTTAAATCTCGTCAGGTCATCTGTTAGCTAGATTAGGTTTGCCTAAGAGAAATCTCTAAAGACGTAAGAGTTTTGTGGCATGTCAAGTTTTCACCTCATAGTGAATATTACCAAATTGTGGTCAGATTTGGTCAGTGATATGGCAATTGTTGGTGTTGAATATAGGATGTCAATATTAGAAGGAACCAGGTCCAATATTTTTGAACCCCTGTTGGGACTAGAACCAGTTGGTCTAGGGAGCTTGCATTAATGAAGTACAGGACTTTTTGTGCCTGTTTATTTAAGCTGGTGTAGGTTTCCCAGTTAATGGAGGGACAGTTGAAGTCATCCAAGAGAATAGTGTTTGTTTAGATATGCCTCATATGCTGCAGGTAACATGGAGGGGGTACGGTAGTTGACATGGTATGGTGTTATATTTACCATGAGAAGGAGATGGAGAAGTTCTGTCCTCAGCCTAGACATGAGGTGAATTCTAAAAATATAGAAACACACCTCCAATAACACTGCCTTTTTCTACGTTGGATCTGAAAGTATGGTAGGCGCTGAAACCCTGCATTGTAGGGGTACTATCACTGTTCTGAAACCATGTTTCATTAACTATACAGATGTCTATATATTCTAGAGTTAAGAATTCCTGTAAGGAGTGCAACTTCTTATTTCGATCTCTAGCATTGAGCAGTTCTGTCTTTATATAGTTTTGATTTTGATCAGCTATGCAGGTAAATTGAGGAGACTGACCTTGTCCATAAAAAGCATTATGGGAAGAAAAAAAGTCCTGCGCAATATACTGAAGCCACAAGGAGAAATTTGCAGACCATTCTTAGGAAAGCAGTCAGGGTAGTTGATCATCTCCTCCTATGCTGATATATATATTGGATCTCTTTGAATACAGAATCTTTCTTCCATTGTAGATCTCTGTGGTAAGAAAAAGGGGCTATAGGCACAAACACAGCAGTTTTTAGTATATTTGCCCAGCATGTGTTGCTAGTTTAAATGTGCAGCTAACATAAGTTCTATTTAAAGTATATAGGCTGTGCCTGCTCTTTAACTTTATCCTCCCATTGGCCAAGGAAGTCAGTATTGTGGCACTTCACTTTATCACTGTAATGATGACGGCACTGTTCCTCCATGTGTGGGATGCCAGTTGCACAGGTGACAGCCCGGGATAAACTATACCAGGTTGCAGTCTTATATTGAGGCCCTTTATAGCCCTCCTGCATAAGCATCTGGCTGTATTCCTTATGGAGGAGGTAAAAAATATCTTTGACTCCTGATCACAACACCTGGCCGCTATGAAAGGAGTATTATCTTTTTTTTCTCCTGCCATGATGACTTACCTTGAAGAATCTTAAGGAAAATGGCAGACAGGAATTGTTGCTGGTCCCCTCCTGTTCTGTCCCATGTAGGCTGCTGGCTCTGCTTGTTGCTTAGTCCTGCCACGTGTAAGCGTTCCTAGGTGTCTTCTGCTACCCTATGAGGTACTCTGGCTTCCTGTCCATGAACTGAGCTTCCTAAAGGGAATTTGCAGAACTCTCTGCATCTCTAATGACTTTCCCAAGTACTAGCTAAACTAAAAATACATGTACTCTCTGGAAGTAATTTATATTTTTTCTACAGCTGTATTGAAATCCTATGTGTGAATGCTAGCAGCCAACCATGGACCTCACTCATTCTGCTCTGCTCAGTCCATCCCCATTCCCCAAGTACCTGTGGCCCTTCATTGCAGTTACTGCATTGTCAACTAGGTGGCATCATTTACCTACTGCTAACCAAGTCTCCCAGTCTAATTGCTCTTTAACACTTTGTCTATACTATTATTGTCTTACTGTCCTCTCTAAACCTCTGTGAACATTTCTGCTTTCCTCCTTGTCTCCCTTAGCAATTTAGTGCCTCACCCCAGTGCCTTTCTTACCTCTGTGCTTGCTATCCACTTCTCTGATTGTTCTGCGCTGACTTTCCATCTCACTTCTCCTTAGCTCTACCCACTTCATTCGCACTGCAGGCTCACTCCGCTCCCCTACCCTGCCCCCAAATCTCACCCACCCCTAGCACCTCTACACTTATACTTAAACCACACCCACTTCCTCCCACACCCTATCATCTCATCAACCCCACCCATAACTAATCCATCACTTACAGTCCAACCCCTACATCAACTCCACCCCTATTAGACCACTAAATTCATACTTTTTATATATCTTGCTCCAATATACTTTTTAGCCTATCCATACCCAACTAATACCTAAACTGAGCACCATGTATACCAAACCTGCCACATTTATAACTCAAATATTTATTCTTATCACATTATCCTACCTGCACTATCTCACCACATCCCTCTATGCTAATCACTCTTCCCATTTCAAATAACGCTCTCATCCTGTGTACAGCATACACTCTCCTCAGCCTGCATATCACCCAGCCTTTACCTCCTCAACAACACTATGCTATTCCCCTATAAACTTCTATCTAACTCCAGAAACATTACTCCCATCTATACTAGTCCCAACTCAATAAAGCTTACTACCCAAAAACTAGATACTAAGCAATTTAAATAGCTCTTCTCTCACATTTGCCATTTTATCTCTATCCTTCTCTCTGGGGCCATACACCCAAACCCCGGTCCCCCTACCCCACAAAATTCTACCTCCCCTTCTCATCATCCCCACTCACCCAGTAGATCCCTCCATTTCACAGTTCTCAGTACTCAAAGCTTATGTAATAAAATCACTAGCCTCCATGCCTGGCTACTCCACAATCAACCTGATATTCTGTCCATCTCTGAAACCTGGCTTAAACCCCATATAAAAAATACAGAATTTATACCACCTAACTACCGCATTATTAGAAATGACAGAACACTTAAAAAGGGGGAGGTGTCACGCTCCTTTACTCCTCATCCCTCTTAGTTACACCCTACTCTAAGTCTATTCCCAAATTTGGCAATGCAGAATTAATTCCAGCCCTTCTTCAGGTGAATAAACATAAACTTATTTGCATCGTCACCTTTTATATCCCTCCTGTAGACAATGTCCCAGTCCTCGAAGATATTCTCTCCTGGTTTTCTACCAATATCACTAACAAAACTATAATCCTGGGTGACGTCAACATCAACTGGGCCACAATTCAGTCTCCAACCAACCTCCTAAATATAAACCTCTACAATTTCACTCAACTTTTTACTTCAACAACCAGACATTCCAAAGACTTCCTCTCTGGAAATGCCCTAGACTGGATTCTAGTTTCCCATCCCCTCTACTCCTCCTATAGTGGTACCTTTCCTGATCCACTAGGTGACCACCTTCCCACTTTTACACATCATCTTCCCTCCTTCCTACAACTATCCCATACCTATACCTCTACTTGGTATCTAAAAAACTTTAACCCTGATGCATTCACAAATGTACTAAAAAGAACAAACTGGAACCCACTAAAAACTTTATTCCTAGAGAGTGCTGTTGCATACTTTAACACAACTTTCTTAAACTTGCTAGACTCCTTTGCTCCCTGGAAAACAAAACACATAAAAAGCAACCCTGTCCCATGGCTAACTAAGAATACCTTAGCCACCATGCAGCTCTGTGATAAAGCTTGGAAACTACCATAAAAGTAAGACCACCACCACCTTAATGAATACAAAGCACTTCACAACAAAGTAAAAAAACATTATCACAGACCGCAAAGCCTATTTTTCCACACCCTAAACCAACCATAACACTAGCCCTAAAAAATTCTGGGATGGAATCTCCTCTCTCCTTAACCCCAGCAAAAAAGAAAACCCCTGCCCCAATCCAAACACCTCCAACCTGGAGTTAGCTATTCAATTTGACTCTTTCTTCACTGACTCCATAGCCAAACTCACTTCTTCCTTTACTAATAATTCTGCTCCCCCACATTCACCTCCACATAACTCTTTCTCCTCTAATATCGCCAGCCCCCAACCCCCTCCCTTCTCCATGAACCCTATCCCCATCTCTACCATAAAAAAACTTCTTCTAAACCTGAAACCATGCTGTAATGCACCCTATGAGATACCCTCTTACTTCCTAAAAATAGCTGCAGAAGCCATTGCCTTCCCTCTCTGTATCCTAATAAACTGATCAATCTCAGAAAGCCATGTTCCCTAGCTCTGGAAAAAAACTTTTATTATTCCACTCCACAAAGGAGGCAACAGCAATGATATTCCTAATTTCAAACCTACTGCTATCCTATCTCCCATTTCTAAACTTCTTGAAAAATGCATCCACCTACAACTTTTACCCTATCTCATAAATAATAACCTACTTACTCCCACCTAGCATGGATTCCGACCTGCCCATAGCACCACTACTGCTCTCCTTTCCTTCCTAGATACTGTCAACAAGACTCGTGACTCCAGTCATATTGTGTCCACCTTCCTCTTAAACCTCTCCAAGGCTTTTGACACCATCTCTCACAACCTTCTCCTCACTAAACTCGCTAAACTAAATCTATCCCACTCCTCTATCAACTGGTTCACCAGCTATCTGTCAAATAGGCAACAAACAGGAGGAAAAAAACTACTTCACCTTTCCTGAATACTCCCACAGATGTGCCCTAAGGTTCAATACTAGGTCCCCTTCTATTCAATATTTTCATAAATGACTTCCACCATGCCATCCCGAATGCCAACCTTATCCAATAAGCCGACGACTCAACTATAATCTGCTCTGCCACCTCCATTTCTTCATTAGCAAAACTAACCCACGATGCCTTCTTTTTTACTGAACAATGGATGCTAGACAATCATCTTGCACTCAATGCAACCAGGACTAAACTCATGTTATTTACCCCTTCTAAAACTAATACCCTAGATAAAAACTCTTTCTCTACCACCAGCCAAAACAATATCCTTCTTGAAATAGTCTCCACTGCAAAACTTTTAGGAGTTCTTCTTGATGATCAGCTAAAATATGATAGCCATCTACTAGTGAATATCAGAAAAACCCATAAGAAACTAGGCATGATTTAACGCCAAAAACAATATATCGCTTCTTCCACCAGGCTCATTCTCGCTACCACTTACCTTATCCCTTCCCTACTATACGGCGCCTCCATCCTTACTAATCTGCAATCTTCCCTCAAGTCAAAACTCTACTGTTGTTACTATAAAATTTCAAAATTTGCAACAGGCCACAGATCCACAACCCATCACTGCATTTCCATACATCAATTGGACTGGTTTGAGCTGCCCAGTTACCTTACCTATATTCAACTTATCCAAGCACACAAACTTATTTTCGGACCCTCTCTGTGCCCCTCCCTTGCCTCTACCTTCCAAATGCATCTACTTGTTAGACATCTATGATCCAGCTTCCAAAACTTAATAGAAGTACATAAATATGCACCCCCACCAGGCAAACATCTTCTATCCTTCTCCCTAGTACATCATTGGAATTCTCTCCCACCTCTCATTCGGACCACCAGTAGTTTCTCTGCCTTCAAAACCTTGCTCCACTCACATCTACCTTCACAATGGGAATGTTCTTGCTCCCATCCTATATAACTTCCCTGACTTTAGCTAATCTCTACAAGCTAGCTTATCTGTGAACAACCTCCTATAGTCTTATAATGCCTAACAATAAATTATAGGAACTATATTGAACTTTAATTTGTCTGAAATTAATTCTTTTTTAATGCATTCCACTAATTTGCTCCTGCAAATGCAAATTTTTTGCAACTTTGTAACTGTGTATTTTATAATTCTCATATATTTGTAATTTGTGCAACCTTGTGTACTGTAATATTTGTACTTTTTGGAGCTTTTCTCCCCAGGACTCCATTGAAAATGGACTCCTCATGGCCCAATGGACCATCCTGGCAAGCAAACTGCAAATAAATAAAAATAAATAAATAAAAGACAATTGGAGCCCATATCAGGTCTCACATGTACCATTGACTGTGCAATGACAGGAATTGATTGTCACTTCATCTATGCAATGTATGGCAAATACAGAAAATATATGCATTGTACTATTATGGTTCATAATGGCATTTTAAGGTGTGAAACATTAAGTCTTTAATCACTGCATATGATGTGAAGTAATCAGGGATTACAGACACTCTAGATATAGACAGCTAAATATGGAATTGCAGTTCCCCCTGAAAGCATGGCCTAGAGACTGTGCATGCATACATGGGCATGTATGGACCCCGGCATGTGCACAGTATTAACAAACAGTCTGCACAATGTTTAGCATGTTTTCTCATCACACAGATTGAGTGATCAGAAACAATAATCAACTGCTTCCTAAGTATAGTATTGTGTAACACTGCCCACAGACACAGATTTTGCAAATGTGGCAGGGTCATATAGCAGGGCACCAGTAGATGAATCCACACAGTGAAAGCACGCATTCAGCAGCCGAAAATCATGAACAATAATGTTTCTTGTTTCAGATTGTGCATGGTTGTCCTCATGGTCTCTATGATTTTGTGGGTTTCTAAAGAGTGTCATCAGCTAGGATTCAAGGACATATACAACATCATCAACAAGAAGACCCCATTGGAAGTCACCCCCTTGCAAACCATTGGTAGAGGTCAGAGGTGTGCCATATGTGGAAGTCATGATAACTAAAAGGGAAAGTTTATAAGTACTGTTGCAACTGTGACCTACAGTACTTTAACAACTGACATTATAACATAGATTTTTGCTATCGGTGCAGCATGTCAACACACCAGTATGTACTTAGAACGCTGAAAGGCAATATTACATTTATAAATCACTCCGTAGAAATAAACCAACAAAGCAATGTGCAGTTTTAATGTCCTCAGTAAATCTGTTTACTTAATATGATAATAGTATATCATTTAGTATCCCATGCAAAAGATAGATAAGCTATGTCTAATATGCGTTTTTCAGTTTTAATTTGTACACATGCACAGTAAAACACCTGTATTGTATCCCAGCTAAGAATACTGACTTAACTTACCTTTTGGTTGGATATGTGTCTGTTCCACAGTCAGTAATACATTTCCTTTAAATGAAAAATGGCTGATGCATCACATTACTTTGTTACAATAAAGTACAATAAAACATTCTGCATGTGGGCACAATGCATTGCATAAGTACATGCTCTCTGGGTTCCAACTCTTGTATTCCCAAGTATGGGACATCAGTTATAGCTTGCTGAAAGAGAAGAATATTGGAAACTACCACTTCATTATGACGTATTTACAACATAAGCCGAGCATTGTGTTAAAAAATTAGCATTAAGCAACAGTATCAGAGAAATTAAGTAGTAACGGATTTCTACAGCAATGTTAAATAAGCATACTATATAAGAAATCAATTGTACCGGTAGTGGTAAATTAAATATATAAGCTTTGGAATGCATAAAATATTTACAAATACATTATTTTTCTGCTGCTGTTTTTATACACATACTACATAGCTTATGTTTCCTTACTTATAATATTATACTGCACATGCTTAACACACTAGGTAAAAGTGGGAATGTCAAGTTATGTACAGTCAAAACACAAGTATTGCATTGCTATAATGACACATAATTATTCTACACTGGATGGTGAAGGTATTCAGGTCAGCTGTCCCATACCTGAATGCATGACTTCAATGCTTCAGTCTATGGTAAGAATGGCAGTTACATGAGCATGTGACTTGAAGAGTGGAACCTTCTGTCTGATCCATATGTTGTACATAATCCCAGAAATTCTGGCAATAGTGGAAGTAATGACCTTTCATGATTGCACCACAAACATTGCTAGTTATACTAGTAATGGCAGCTGGTTCAAACTCACAACAAACATATTTCACAAGTGTCTGCATTTGACATGTACTCACAATACAATGTCATGAATAAAGTTGTTTAGAGGGATGTCCTTTACACAAATAGGTGCCACAGATTATCCACATGAGACATAATTACTGTATGCTCTTAGCTGTAGATGTGACAATCATGCTTATAATAGATGTAGTGTCTGGGAAATATTTAGATAGTAATTGACATAGGTTTATATGCAAACTGCCTTTGGGTCATTTTAAACCTAGCTAATTTCTTGCAAAGTTAAAAATCAAACCTTGTACCTTGTGTATCTGAGGTAAACACCTTAATTATTTGGCAGTCGCCCTGCTGCTGAATAAATGTCCACAATGTTCTTCTAGACAGCATGACAGTGGTCATATTTGTGCTCATGCCTTCTAAACAGTCATCAACAACATCACACGGATGGTCCATGTGACAATTCAGCACTTGATTTTAACATTGACATGGTTTTATAATAAATGGGCTACTTTGCATGAGGGGTGGTATGATGAAGACATACACTTTTTTGTAACACTGCATCAGACATAGTTTGTGTGACAGCACACCCATATCATTGCCAGTGAGCTTGTAACATATGCTCAGTATCTTTCATCTTTCCTTTGCCTTCCCAGTACTATATGTTCTCCGAATTATGTGAAGACATATATACCTGCATGCTAACAGTCATATCATTCTCTTGTCACTAATAGTTAATCACTGTTACTGAACTAATTGCTTCCCACTTTTGAATCTAAGTGTGCACATAATGACATGTGGTGGTGGCCAAGTTCACCCTCATTCATACAGTTTTGAAAACTATTTACAACCATTTCCTGTGAATCTAGCCTTCCAAGAACATATATGAAATGCATCTACATAACAATAACTGACATCAGAAGGTATGTAACATCTAATATTTGGTACGCAGTGTTGCTGCCATGAAGCTACTCAAAGCGTTTCACATGTATAAGATCATATCATTTGTATTTTGTAAGTTTGCGTTGCATACATAATTCTACTTTTACTTTAGCCAAATCATTCTTAATATGTTGCACAGATACTGCTTTGCATAATATTGTATGTTTTATTAGCTTTCCTATTATATCGATAAAAGTTTAGCTTGTCGAAATGCCAAACATCATCAGCTGAACTGGCAAAACTGTGAACGGCCACCTAAACAAATGGCCGACAAAAACCTTTAAACCCTAATTAAGTGGAGGGCTTTGCCACCCAAACCTCCCCACCACCCAACTAAATATACTAACTCGAGATTGCTCTACATCGGGGAAAAGGGCAAATTCTCGGAAATGGCCAAGCAAATTTTTTCCCTGAGAAAAAAATTACTTAGGTGGCCATGGCCATCTAACTTCCGCGGTCTCAGTCAATTAATTCCACACATATTTTTCTATTTCAAATCTTACACATAGTTCAAGCAAACCCTAGGTTGGGTGATGTGGTTAATTTGACTGAGACCGCGGAAGTTAGATGGATTTTGAGATTGGGGGCACATCGTGGAAGTGGCCTAAATGAAACCGTTCCCCTCAAGCCCATCTTGCATGGTAGACCACTTAGGTAATATGTCTTTTATATCTCATGTACTTCATTTATAATGTGAACAGCTTTATTGTGAGTTTTTGATAGCGTTTAAGCTTATATTGGTAGGGTTAAACTTTGTGGATGTGCAAAATTTATATATTTTTAGAAGGTCATTTTATGCAATCGTTTTTTAATCTTGTACATAATAGTTTTGTGACACTATGCCTTTATTGTAATTGTCTACATGCATTATTCAAATTGTTAATTAATTAATTGGTCGTCTAGATGTTAGCGCTATAAATGGTTGTAGCTTTCATATGATTTTACGTCTGAGGAAGCGGACAGGCAGTCCGTGAAAGCGCTTACGTTCATTCTGTTTTGTTTTGTTTTATTAAATTTTTTACGTTTTTTACGTGAAAGTTGGTCAGTTTATATCAGTTTTTTCATAGCGTTTTAAGTTGCTGACAGACTGTTGTTTGGATTTCTGCTATTTTTTATACAGAGAAAAGAAGGTTAAAGGGAGTGAGAAATGAGATAACACTGGGTTGGAAGAAGCATATAGGGAAGACAACAAGGGCAGACACACAAACGTATAATGCAGACAAAGACAAGGGAGGTGCTAATAAAAAAGGATGTACGGAGGAGATATACAGAGTGTGGACAGATCTTGATGGGAATGACTGAATAACAAACTGGGAAGGATGAATGACACACAGGGAAGGAAAACATCATGATGAGGGATAGGGAGAGGTAAGGACTGCATGTCAGGCTGCAGGGGGGGGGGTTCAAAAGTCAGTTACCACTGTAATGGATATCATGTCTGGGCCAGCCATTTGGTAGTCTAGTGGTTGGGACTCTGTAGCTATGCTACTCTGTCTCTCACATGAAGATGCACTCTTGCAGCCTATCCAGGTCCCAAGCCTGAGATGAACCCAGAGCACCCAGTGAAAATCCACATAAGCCATGACAGAGAACTTCATTACTCTACAGTGAAGTCAGACTGGAGACAACTGGGAAACCATCAGGCAGTGGCAAGGCTGGTGCAGGGCATGATGGATATCGATGCTGCACCATAACCTGCGCCACAGCTAAAACTGCAGAATAAAGGCATGTAAATGGAGAAAAAATAATAAAAGGATAAATAATAAAAAATGAAGAAAATGACAGAGACAGAGATAGAATGAAAAAGAGAGAGAGAGCAAGAAAAAAATTAATTATCAGTAGGATGTGCTACACTTCTATATTACAGGTCATGAAAGGAGAAAAATGCAGTCAGCAAAATAATAGTGATATAAATGTCTGAAGAGCACCTATGGCATGGCAGGGATGGGAGTAACAATGTGGGGTATGATGGAATGCATCCTGTCACCATTGTTTGACATAGTGGCACATTCTATGAACAGTAACCATTAGGTTTGCAACAGACAGTGAAACAATGCTGAAATAACCAAAATGTATGAAGGAAATATATATCCCTCTCAAGGCAACTGAATATCTGCAGATATCATATACAATGTGGAAAAAGCTGGGATGTACAGCACAGCTTGGCACCTTTATCCATATAACATGTTTTAGTATATCAGCAGGGAGATGCAATGAACATGCAATCTTTGTGATAAAATTGTATCTTGACATTGTAAAAAGCAAGAGCAATTATACACAATTGCCTAGCAGTTGTCATGCCCATGATATGCCAGGTATACCTGGCATAGAGATGGACAGAACAATGGGCATGTATGAATTACAAAATGGTAGGCAGACAATGGCAATGCACATTTCTTGAATGAGGAGCACAAAGCCATGAGGCACTGAATGAGCCAAACTGCTGGTGTACTCCAAAGAGGATCTGCACTGTTAACTGCATTATTACACCACACACAGTAATTATATTCTGCAGTAGAAGGACATTGTTAGGAATAAACTGAGAGTAGTAAGGAAAGAGGATCACAGTGACACAACAAGGTGCCACAGTGACACAAAAAGGGTGGCACAGTGGTGCAGCAGACAGTGTTCTTGTCTCACAGCAAGAGGTTTCCCAGTTTGATTCTCAGCTGGGGTACCTCCTCTGTGGCATCTGCATGTCCTCCCTGTGTTGGTGTGGATTTTTTCCAGGTGCTCTGGTTTCATAGGTTCATAGGTAGGTACTAGGCTATCGGCCCTGGGGCCTATACAAGCCCAGCCAAAAAGGTTCCCTGGCTTTTGCCACCCAAGAAAATTATTTTCCTGTGCCACTGTCGAGCAGAGACACAGAGGTGATCCCTGGGGTGAATTTCCTATTTCCCATCCAATCATCAAGATTTTTCTTGAAGAGTGCTAATGAGGAGCTTTGTTTGATATAGATAGGTAGTTTATTCCAGAGTATGGGAAGTCTCAGGGACAGAAATATATCCCTCCGGCATATTCTGTTTATTGTGGTGACAAGGTTTAGGTTCCTAGAGCATGTAGCTCGGAGGGAATGGGATTTCTTTAAGTGGAGCATGTCCAACAGCTCTGGGTTTGACGTAGCTTTGTATGTTAGGCAGAGATCACCTCTGAGTAGGCGATATGCGGTGGAGTAAAGCTGGAGTTTTTTGAGACGGTCTGCGTAGGGCATCTGTTTGAGGCCAGTAATCCTCTTTATGAGGTATTTCTGTGGCCTTTCCAGTTGTTGTAGATGTCTTGTGAGGTACATACCAAAAGGGGTGTTGTACTCTATAATGGGTCTAATGAGTGATGAGTAGAGGGGAACAATGACCTCTTTTTTTCTGGATGAGAAACCTTTTGTGATGAGGTGTGCCACATAGAAGGATTTCCTGACTACTGTGGCAATGTGATTATCAAAGGAGAGACTACTGTCCACCTGTGTCCCAAGGCTTCTTATCACACTTTCAGTGTTAAGTATACTACCGCCTATGTTGTAATTCATGGGTACAGTTTTTTTACCAAAGGAGATGACAATGCACTTTTTGGCATTGAGCTTGAGGCCATGGCTTTGACACCAGGCATCTGTCTCAGTGAGGCCCTTTTGTAGGATGTCCACATCGTTAGGAGTTTTGATTATGGCTCCTAGTTTGCAGTCATCTGTGAACTTCGTTAGACAAAGACCTTCTGTGTTAGCCTGTACTTCAGAGAAGTAGATACCAAACAGGAGAGGACCCACGACTGAACCCTGTGGTACTCCACTTGTCACTGGTCTGAAGGCGGATTTGGAGTCTGCTATTTTCATAGTGTGGGTTCTGTCAGTGAGCCAGTTGGCAACCCATCTTGTAACATAGGGATTTATACCTAGTTTAGTGATTTTATCTATAATTCCAGAGTTAGGGATGGTGTCAAAAGCCTTGGGAAGATCTAGATAGGCTGTGTGAACCACCTTACCCTTGTCTACGGCTTTGGTAACTGCTTCAAAGAAGTCTATCAGGTTTAGGAGACATGATCTGCCTTTTACACACCCGAACTGGGTGGGATCCAGAGTTTGGAGATTACCAATGTCTTTGTTTATAAGCTCCATGATGATATGTTGCACGGCCTTGCAGACTAGGCTCGTCAGGCTAATGGGGCAGTAGTTCCCGGGGTCTGTGGTGGCTCCCCCCTTGTGGAGTGGGATAACCATTGCTGTGCACCATTCAGCAGGCACAAAGCCTGAGGTGAGGCTATGATTGAACATGGTACTTAGTTGAGGTGCCAGTTCGTTCTGTAGTTCATGTAGAATGCAGCCTGGGATGTTGTCTGGTCTCATGGATGCTGTGTTCTTGGCTTTGGAGAGTGTGTTTTTTACCTGTGCAGCTGTGATTACAGGAACTTTGCATTCTTCTGGTATAGAGATGGGCTCTTTAGGGGGTGAGGGGGGGGGGTAAAGTTAGCACTGAACCTATCTGCCAGGATGTTGGCAATATCAGTTGGGTCTGTATATTTAGTGCCATTGTGCTGTAACTCAGATCAGATCTGAGTGCTGCCATTCAGATGCTTGACATAGCTATAGAATGCTTTGTGGCTGTCTTTAGAATCAGTGGTGATTTTGTTTTCGTAACTAGCTTTGGAGGATTTTATCAGGGATCACAGCTTCTTACTGAGGCTGACCAGGGAGCTCCTCCACTCGTGGGATTTTACTCTCTTTTGCAAGAATTTCTTCCTTCTGTTTTACAGTTTGTTTTTTGCAGGGGACCACCAGATTGGCTTCCTTTTTTTGGAGGATAGCGTCTTGGTTCTGTTTGGGATAGCACGATCAATGCACTCATGTAAATGCTTATAAAGTGCAATTGTGTAGGATTCAGTAGTCATAACTGTATTGCTCATCTGCATGGGTGTCATGAAGTTCACCACTTCTGTCTTAAGAAGCATGAAGTTGGCTTTGGAGAATTTTTTTACCATGGTTTCCTTAATGGGGGGTGGAGGCAGGATGTGGATATCTAGGGTAATTAGCTTATGGTCGGATTGACCAATGAGGCATTGACTTCAGGTGTGGAACACCGGTCACTCGTATTGGTAATGACTAGATCTAGGATATTGTTGCCCCTGGTGGGAGTGTGGATAAGTTGATCTAGGGCATTGGAGTTTATGAATTCCAGAAAGCGTTGAGCAAAGGAGTTGGTACATGAGTAGTTTTCCCAGTTAATGGTGGGGTAGTTGAAATCGCCCATTATTAGGGTGTTTGGTTGAACCCTAATATTTTCCAGTACATCAAGAAAAGAGGAGTGGGAATCCTGGGGCATGGTGGGTGGTCTGTAGCAAGCTACAATTTGGATTGCAGTTTTGCCCAGAGTTAGTTGCACTTGGATAACCTCGGCTGCATTATGCTGAGCAACTAGCCTGGAGGTGTGGATATCCTTAATGAATATGGATACACCTCTGCCTTTGGTGTTCCGGTCCAGGTTACATGGCCGAAAAGTGTGGTATGAGTTATAGCCTGGTAGTGCAGGGGTGCTCTCTTGAGCCTTGAACCAGGTCTCAGTCATTGCACAGATATCGATGTTCTCCATTTTAAGGAGTGCCTCGAGTGAGTGCATTTTGAGATTTAGACTTCTGGCATTGAGTTGCATCACCCTCAGTTTTTGCTTGCCTGTTCCTGTTACAGTGGTGAATTTGTCATTTGAACCTTGCCTAAAAAAGGCACTATAGGGGTGGCAAGAACCTTTGCCAGTATCCGGAATCCCAGGAGTGACAGGTGCAGGCCATCTCTGGCAAAGCATCGTGGTCTGTCGACCATGTCATCCCAGGCAGACAGATACTGGATCCCTTTAGAATGGCACCAGAAGCTTAGCCAATTGTTGAAGTCAATCATTTTGTCCTTGTACTGCGGCATCATTCTGGGTGATGGCAGAATGCTACTCAGGGCTTGGGTCACACCTGCCTGGGCTACAAGATCAGAGAGCTCTTCCATGTCTCTTTTCATGTAGTCCAGGGAGGTACATCTCAGGTTGTTCACACCAACATGGACAATGACAGAGTCATATTTGTACTTATTGTGGAGTGACCTGAGTGCGTGGGTTATGTGGCGGATCCTGGCACCCGACAGGCAGCTGACAGTAACCTTCTCCTTGTTTAGCCTGGTGAGTGGGACATCAGTGTGCCTGACTATAGAGTCGCCTATGACTAGTATGTTGGGTGCATTGCTTTGCCTTATTGGCTGTGGTTGAGTGACACACCGAGTCTGCGGGCTATGTGTCATTTGGGTTGTGTTGGGGGGGTGGAGGTTGCTTGCATTTCTGCTTTGGAGGTCTCTGTTTCTTGAGCAGATTATTATTGAGAGCTTCTGTGAATGTTTTTGTGTTTCTATGTGTGGATTTTGGTGGTGTAGATTTAGTGAGACTATGTGATGAGTGTGGTGTGGTGCAAGTATTTACCTTCTCCTCTTGACTGTCAAGTTCAGTCTTGATTGGAGAGAGCTTTACCTCCAGTTTGGCTTGATAAGTGCATCTCTCACAGGTTGTAGTGTTGGGTGGTAGGAGGAGAGGGTTGTCTGTGTACATGAGGCAATTTCTACATTGCCCCAAGATGCCCAGATTCATCAGATAGACAGGAGAGAACACTGGGAGCTGACCCTTGGACATGCCTGAATAAAAAAACTATTTTCCTCTAGATAAGTGAGGAAAGACATGCAGTACGTGGACTGGACACATTAAATTGATAACAGGTTTGAATGCATGTGTGGGATGGAAGAACAACCTTTGCAGGGTGAGCCATCTGTTGGTGTGAGCTTTGGTTCTAGATGAATTGCTATTGTTGAAGTGACATCCTGAACTCATGTGGAAAAATGGGAAAAAGAGTTTGTAGCTAGATGGATGGGTGGAGTAAGGAAAGAAGCATAGTTTATATGCATTTAAATATATATATATATATATATATATATATATATATATATATATATATATATATCTATATATATATATATATATACATACATATATATATATATATATATATATATATATATATATTTTTTTTTTTGTTTGTTTTTTTTTTATTTGTTGTTGACTTGGATTGTTTGACTGAGCTGAAGAGCCCATTTTCAGCAGAGGCCCAGGGAGAAAAGCTCCAACATATTAAACAATTTTCGTTATAAATTAGCATTAAACAGCATTGTTACAGGATTATTACAAGGCATTAAGTAGTAATGCAATGTTATACAGTATCAATAATCAGGGGTATAGCAAAACTATTTCAAGATGTATAAAAAGAAATGTGTCATTAAGATGAATATAGTTTTTGGGGTAAGTGTTTACAAAAACCCAGTTTTATCATAATGTAGTTGCATGAAGGCAAGACAATTGCAATAGAATGTTTCTCTGAGGCAATTTGCTTAATAGATTTTAGAAGACAGTAGAAAGAGTAGTCAAGGAAGATTAGAGAGAGCTAGTGAGAAGAGTGAGTTAAGGGCAGAAAGTAGATTAAGGTATGGGAAGTAGGGGATGTTTAAGGAGGGAGAGTGCAGTGGCAGGACCAGTGACTTTTAAAGTGCTCTTTGGTGGCTGTCTTCATTTGTTTAGGATGTGTAAGGGTCCTGATTTCTAGTGGGAGCCTATTCCAAGCAATAGTGGGGTGGTAACTGTACATGTTGCATCCAACTTTAGACTTGGGTTTGTAGATTTGTAATAGGTCTTGGTTAGAGCTTTGGAGAGGTCTGGTGGGAGAATAATGGGAGATGAGTGAGGATAGTGCTGGGTAGTAGGAAGGCTGGTATAGGATAGAATGGATGATCTAGAACTGAGAGAGAAGAAGCTGGTGGGGTAATTCAAGCAGGTTTAGGTGTTTTAGAGAGAGAGAGGCAGTGATGGGATTTGTAGGTTTGTTGGGCAGCAAATCTAGCAACCTTGTTGTAGGTAGATTTGAGTTTGGTCAGGAGTGTTGAGTTAAGATATGTGAGAATTTGAGAATTGTACATTAGACTGGGTAGAAGGTAGGTAAGAGAGAGAGTAATATTGGCTTCAGAGGTAAGGAATTTCTTGTTATGGTAACGGAACCCTAGTTTTGAATGAGTCATTTTGATACAGTTATTAGTATCCAAGTCAAATTTAAGCTGATTGTTGATGGTCACGCCTAAGAGCTTAGTGCTGGATTCTACCTGAATGGGAGTGTTATTAAAGGACTGTATGGAGAAGAAAGATTTAATATTGTTGAACTTTTTAGGTAGGAAGAGTAACAGCTTTGTTTTTTTAGGGTTAAGGATGAGCTGGTTGTTGGAGAGCCATGTTTCAATTAAGTTAAAAGATGCCTGAGTAGCTGAGAAGAGCTTAGAAGGAGAGTTGGCTGTAGTCATGACTGTAGAGTCATCTGTGTATTATACTAAAGATGACTGAGGACAGGAGGTATAGAGCTGATTAGTAAAGATATTAAAAAGTAAAGGCCCTAGGATAGACCCTTGAGGTACACCAGTTTTTACAGGGAAAGGAGGGGAGAGTGCAGAGTGCCATCTCACTGATTGAGATCTATCAGTGTGGCACCTGGAGAACCATGCAACAGAATCAGTTGAGAAGTTGAGGTTATGCAGTGTGTACAGCAGAAGAGAGTGTGAGATAGTGATGAAAGCTTTTGAGAGGTCCAAGAATAGGCAAGAAATAAGTTTATGTTTGTCCATGGCTATAGAGACAGTGTTGAGGAAGGATACTAGAGCTGTAGGGGTGCTATGTTTGGGTCTGAAGCCATGTTGAGTGGGTGTAAGCAGATTTTCCTGTATTAGATACTGCATAACTTGTTTATGAATACATTTTTCTAGTACTTTAGAGAGAGGGGAGAGGATAGCGATAAGTCTAAAGTTGGAGATATCAGAGGAGTTACCTCTTTTGTGTATAGGTAGAGTGTAGCATTGTTTCCAGATGGAAGGGACTTTAGATTCAGAGATAGAGCGATTGATTAGGATAGCTACAGGGAGAGTAAGAGAGTCAGCTGCTAGTAGAAGAAAAATGGAAGGAATATTGTCAGCAGATGCTGAGCATGGTTTTAATTCAGAGAGTAGAGTTTTGATGTAGCTAGTAAGTACAGGTTTGAGGGAGAAGGTATTTGAGGGGATAAGATTAGGTTCAGAAAAGTTGAAGATGTTAGTAGTAGAGGAGTTTGGGTTAGGGTTCAGTAGCTCAGATATTGAATCGATAAAATAGGTATTGAAGATAGTGACAGTTTCTTCAGATGTCTTGTCTTGGCATGGATTGGGGGAGCTAAGATTACCGGGATGTAATATTTGGTTAATAGCGTTCCAGAATTTTTTAGGATTAGATGTTAGGGCTGTTGGAGGTTTGTTATAGAAGGCCTTTTTATCTTTGTTTATGTGTTTTTTTTTGTCAGATTTCTGAGCTATTTATATTTTTGCAAGTCTGCATGGAGCTTAGTTTGTGACCATTTTTTCCATAATTTGTCTCTAGATATGATAAGAGTATGGGTGGCTTTTGAAAGCCACAGAGATATGGTGGACTTAATTTGGACTTTGTGAGGGGGAGCAAGTGAGTGCAAGATGCTAAGTAAGGTGGAGTTGACTTTAATAGGCATTTAATGTTATATTAAAATTTTTACAAACATTCTGCCTAGCTTGGGCTCAAGGTGCATGCTGAAGACTGCTTCAGTGATCACAATCACTGTTAGATTTTAGCTATTGTCGCTCTTTAAAATAGCATTTATAAATTTCCCATCATCGTTGTTTAGCCCATAGATATTTCTCTGCTCCTATTTCCCTACTTAATCCATCCTAACCAAATTAACCATTAGCATTCTCCACTTTCTCTAGTGCCATCCATAATGGTTTGAATAATTTTTCTAACAGAATTGCTACCACTCTTTTTCATCTTTCTGATTAATGGTGTGATAATAGCTCCAAATATCACAAAAGGATAACTTGTTGCATTTCAAAGCTTTCATTTTTGTTTCCTGGTGAAGAGTTATGCTTCTGGTTACTGGGACGACCCATGACTGGACAAGTAATCAAGGAGCCTCAATCCTTACCACAACAGTGGGGAGACATACACTGGGAGGATGACAAGGTACACACATAGTATCTCCAGATGCAGCTCTCTGTATCAAGTGCAATTTCCCTTAAGAGCACACACAGACCACAGTCAGTTCGGGGCTGATTTCTCCATCATTCTCCAAATCCCCAGCAAGACTCCCCACTGGCACAGCTATGGAGCTGAGATCTCAGCTGAGTGGCCAAACCAAGACCTTCAGCACCATCTCTGTCCAACCAGTGCTTCGTGTCACTGCTCAAGTAGCTGACATACACATTCTTTGAAGTTTGATTTACAAACACACATATACACACACACACACACACACACACACACACACACACACACACACACACACACACACACACACACACACACACATTACTAGCTATGCTCCCTTTTGTCCAGACTATAACGTAGTTATCACTGCCACCAGCCAACTACTTATCAGTGACTTTAATGCCCTTAACAAAGGGTGTCCAATCTTACTGTGTAATGTTACTATTAATACAAATGGTAGTTCGACAAAGAGCAAGGCTATTAGCAGTGGCCTACACAGTGTCACCAAATAAATATGTAAGTATTCTCAGAACTTAAATATCTGTACACAAATCAGCCACAGTTAAAGGTTTTAATATACTTAATAATAAATGATAAAAGAACAAGACAATACTAAATATATATTCACAGTGACATCAGAGTTCAAAACCACAGGAAATATTTAAAGCAACATTGCGGGACAGTCTCAAATAAATAAAACTATCTAAACTAAGCTTTGCTATATTCCTGACTGTATCTTAAAGTTATTATACCCTAGTTAACTTACTTAAGAGCAAGGCAGATGTGGTGAGTGGATCTTGATGTTTTCAGGTCCAAGGCAGAATACAGAATGCTGTGTCTCACTAAGAGATTTCTCAAATTAATATCTCAAATATTACTGCTGGGATAGCTTGCAGAATTACATCATTTCATGTCATCTGAATCTATCCTAGATGAAAACCCCCACTGCTGGAAGTTAGCAGTATTTAGCATCTATCTGTGAAAATACATAGACCTCAGATATTTGGCAGATGCTGAAAGTCATAAAACAATTGCATTCGTTCATGCCTTCAGGGGTAGTAATTAGTTCACGCTGAAGACAAAACAGAAAGCTTCTGAGCACAGACGTTGTTGCTATAAAGTAATTTAATTTCAGCTATTTTTCTGAGGTTTTGTGAACTGAAATTAACCTCCTGTATTCCAGTTTCCACTGTTAAAATATATACATTTAAACAGTTACAGTAGTGTATGTACATTTCTGTTCTCTTCCAGCAGGGCACACTGTGGATGCATCTTTAAGCTCAGTAATTTGCAAAATACCTTTTCAACACACATCTGTACAAACTAAATTGTATGACATATGGTTGTAATACATTTGTAACACAAGCATCTTATATAGATCATGTTGATATTTACAAATGACATATAATTATTTACAAAATTCCAGATAGCTGTGCTGGCAGTATGTCCCCTTTATCACACTTCTTCTTCCCTCGTAGACTCAAGCTAGTATTTCAAGTAGCTCTTGAGAAACATTGCTTGAGAGGGATGAGCCTATCTGGGCATTACATTACCCCATACGCTGTCTTGAGAGCCCATCTGTGTTGGCATTGTTAACCCCATATGCCTGCAATCCAAGGCTCCACCTTAGTAACTTGGTATTTTGTTGGCTGGCTCGATGTAGCCATGATAAGGGATTGAGGTCTGTAACTACAGCAAATTTCCTTTCGCACAGATAATGTTGAAGTTTATTCAGTGCCCACACTATGGCTAGACATTCCTTTTCTCCAGTTGCATAGCATTCCTCCCTGGATTGGAGCCTATGGCTGAGATATACCACTGGGTGCTCTTCTCCCACTGAGGAAACCTGGCTGAGTGCAGCCCTCACCCCATGGTTTGAAGCATCCACCTGCACAACAAATTCTTTGCTGTAATCTGGACCCACTAACACATGGGGTCCACCCAAAGCTCCTTTAAGCTTCTGGAATGCCTGCTCACATGCTGGGGTCCACACTGCCTTATCTAGCTTGTTTTTCCTTGTTAGGTCTGTGAGGGTAGCAGCTATGGTACTATAATTGTGGATAAACTTTCTCTAGTACCCTGCTGTCCCTAAGAATGCCCTCACATGCTTTTTGGTAACAGGGGCAGGCCATGCCTGTATGACTTCCACTTTGGCGGGTTCTGGTCTGATCTTACCACTCCCCAATCTATGTCCCAGGTAAGAGACCTCTGCCATACCCACCTGACACTTACTTGGCTTATTGGTCAGTCCTGCCCTCTGCAGTCTGCTCTGCACCTCCCTGACATGCTGAAGGTGCTCTTGTCAGAAAAGGCTGTAGATGGCAATATCATCCAGGTAAGCAAGGCAAAATCTCCCACTCCTGTTAGGATACAATCTACCAGCCTCTGGAAAGTTGTTGGGGCATTTTTCATTCCAAAGGACATCTTTGTGAACTCATACAAGCTGAAAGGAGTCACAAAGGCTGACCTCCCTCTATCACTGGGAGTCAAGGGCACCTGTCAGTAGCCCTTGATGAGATAAATAGTGGTAGGTTGCTTAGCCCTACCCATCTGCACTAGGGCTTCATCTGTTCTAGGCATGGGGTAAGCATCTGACTCTGTGTGACTATTTAATTTCCTGTAGTTCACACAGAACCTGGTTGCATCCTTCTTTGGTACCAACACCACTGGGGAGGCTCAGGGACTGCTGGACTCCTGGATTACCCCTAGTTCCAAACTTTGCTGTATCTCCTCCCTCAGAGTCTGTTTGACTCTCTCAGGCACTCCATAAGGGGCCTGCCTAATAGGTCTTTCAGGTCCTGTATCCACATGGTGATGCAGCAGGTGGGTATATCCTGGTTTCCCAGTGAACATGCCCCCAAAGGCCTGCAGCACTGCTCAGATTTCCCAAGCCTGTGTAGGGGATATCTGCTGGGACATTGCTACCCCTTCCACTGAGGTGTCACTCCGAGCCTCACTGAAGAGATCAGTCACTAGATAACCCTCAGACTCCTCCTGCCATCCACTGCAAATACTCGGCACAAGGGCCTCTCTGTCATGGTAAGGTTTGATCATGTTAGCATGGTACAATTTGCGCCCCTACCTCCTGCCGCCAGCCTAGCAATTCTACCATGTAGTTAACATCACTGAACTTCCTTACCACTTTGAAGGGTCCCTCCCACTCTGCCTGCAGCTTGTTGTGTCTGACAGGAATGAGAACCATAACCTGCTGCCCCACAGCATACTCTCTAGCTCAAGCATTCCTGTCACACCAGATCTTTTTCTGCTGTTGGGCTTCTACCAGGTTCTCCTGGGCCAAACCCAGGAGCTCCCTGAGCATTGTCCTGAGGCTTAGGACATATGCCACAACAGACTCCTCATGGGATTCACACTTACCCTCCCACTCATCATTAATCAGATCTAGAGGTCCCTTCATCCTATGCCTATACAGCATCTCAAATGGTGAAAAACCTGTGGTATGCCTCACTCCCTCTTGAACTGGTCTGCAGATGCCTGTAACATGGTCTGTAGTGTGGAGTTTAACCTCTCCACCAGACCATTAGTCTGGGAATGGTAGGGGGGTTGTCTTTTGTGCTTCACCTCACAGTGCTTCCACAGGCAAGCCAGCAGGTCTGACATGGAATTGGCACCTCTTTCAGTCAGTATTTCTCTCTAGAAACCTACCCTGCTCAAAATCTCTAACAAAGCATTTGCCACCTTGTCTGCCTCAATGGAGGACAAAGCCACCTTCTTAGGGTATCTGGAAGCATGATCTACTACCACTAGGATATACTTCTCCCATTGTGGAACTTGGGGTACTCAGAGGCCCCACAATATCCGTAGTTACCCACTGAAATGGCTCTTCAATCACAGGCAAAGGCACCAAAGGAGCTTTCATCTTGTCTCCAGCCTTTCCTACCTTTTGGCACTGATCACAGGTCCTGCAGTACCTTGTTACATCCCTGGAAATCCCAGGCCAATAAAAGTTCTGCATAATACGTCTCTTTGTATGCTTTATGCCCATATGACCTGCAAAGGGAATATCATGGGCTATGACTAGAAGTGCCATGTATTCTCTCACCCTCTAGCCCTTCCTCAGGAGTCCAGTCTCTACATAGCAACCCTATGTCCCAGTATACAGATTTCCCTTTTCCTTGACAATCAGGTGCCTCTTTGGCTAAGTCCTTCAAGCCCTTTAATGTAGGGTCTGAGAGCTGAGCCTGTCTCAACTCTTGCTTTGTAACCCTTCCTAGCTCCTCTTCCACAGGAAGTCTGGTATCTTTTGACAGCGGTGCCTCACCATCAGCCTGGGTACTACTACTCACCTCTGCCCTTGCAGTCACCCTGTACAAGGGAACATCAGTACCCACCAGCAGGAGTGACTCACCTTCAGTCTCACTGCTACAGGGTAACTCCCTCCCTGAAGTAGCCACTTCATCAGTCCTGCCTTAAGTGTGTGGTCTTTCTGGGTCCTCCCAGGCTATTAGACCCACAAGCCTATCTACAAGTCTGACTGCATGTTATTGCATGCACGCAAGGTACTGTATTATCAAATCATTCCCTGTCAGAACATCTGCAGGGATATCCTCAAAAACATCTACTTGCTTGCTTCCCTTTCCCACCCTCCCAGTCAAGGTGAACCCTAGCCAAAGGTATTTGGAATAGGGTCTCTCCTAAAGCTCTGACTGGAGTAGACTGCCCAAGCAAGCAGTGCTCCTCTTTAACCATTGCAGGCTTCACAATGGTTAGGTCAGAGGCTGTGTCTCTCGTAGCAGTGGCCTGTTTCCCATCTACTAAGATAGGATATAACCTCTTGTGGTAGTTTGGTACCCTCGTTGTTTCCAGACAACATACTTCAGGCATTTTGTCATTCCCACTTACTCATTCTCCTACCTTCTGTTCCCCACCTTGCCCCCATGGACATCTATATACATGGCCTCTCTGATTACATTTAAAACATTTAACCCTTGATCATGGCTGTGTACCTGAGGTAGTGGCTTTTGCTGTTATTGCTGGACTCTGTTGGGACAGATTAGGCTTCCCACCATGAGTTCAGACCCATGAGTAGCACTGGGTATCCCTTTTTTGTGCAGTGATGCCCTGCTTGCTAGGTATAGGTCTCCTTTTTCCCCAGCTCATCTGCAGAATTACATTCCCTATTTGTCAACCAGATTTTCATGTCCTCAGGAAAAGTGCTAAGGGCTTGTTCCCTCACCAAAAGGTCTCCCAGCCCTTCAAAATTGGTGACTTGACATCCGCTCACCCAGCTATGAAAATAAGTGCTTAACTCAGCAGTATATTCACACACGCTTTCATCTGTCTTGCATCTACACTCACAAAACTTTTTTACTGTAAGCTTCAGGTGTTAACTTAAAACACACTAATAAACAATTTTTAACAATAGTATAATTTAAGCAATCAATATCAGACAATTTAAAGTCAACAGTTACAGGTTTACCATGGAGTAAGGGGGTCAGGAACCATACCCAGAGCCCTTGGTCAGCATTAAACTATCACAACTATCACTCTCTGTAACTTGTGGAAGAAATTTCCTGACCTTTGTGGCTCCTGGGGTTTGGTTACTCTCGTCCCTATTACTTCCATGACCCTGGCAAAGAGTCAGCATCTCCTTTTCATGTTGCCTCCTCCTCTCATTTTCCTCAGGTTCCAGATTCTCAATCTCTCTGCTGATTCTAATGCAATCTGTTTATTCTTTTCTTCAGCCTCCAAATGCTGCAGTCTGTCTGCTGGTTCTAGTTCTAATTCTTTGGCCTCCAGTTCAAGTTTCTTTAACTCTAGATGGATTTTTTAAGTCCTCTGCGGCAATGTTGAACTTTCCATTTTCTGAGAGTTGTACATCCCCAAGGCCAGTCTGGTTGTCCTCCTGGCTGCTGGTCTGTGATGCAGCTTTGGTTAAGGCTGCAATCATTTCTGCTTTAGTCAGATTGGTATGCACCTGTCCTTTGGCTTGGCACATCTCAGCCAACTGGCTGCTTGTCAGCTTGTCATACTCCTCTGCTGACATCCTTGCCTGCTCTCCCTGACTAACTAAGCTAACAAAAAATAAATAAAACTATTGTGATATGAAACTCTGAATGTTTACTGTGTGGCTGCTTGAGAGTACAAACACCTTCTTTAGTGACCAATGCTTACAGGCTACAGGAGTTCAATATCCACACCACTGAATCTCAGTATGGGATGCGGTGATCTTACCACTGCCAAACAATAAATGTAATGACCCACCACTGGACCAGTAATCAAGGAGCCTCAGTCCTTACCATAACAGTAGGGGACATACACTGGGTGCACCAAAAGTCAGAAGTTTTATAAAACAAATGAACACAGTAATAAGGAGTGTCTACAGAGATCCATGCAATATAACAGAAGTAAACAGGATATATTACTGTGCAGCTAAACTAATAACTGATAAAGTTTTACCATATGAACACAAGGTAGTGAGGCAAAGGCAGGGGAGAAATTGAATATCATCATGGAAGTATCAAATAGAGAAAACTACAAAGCAATTAAGACAAGAAGTGTCACTGTTAGAACACTACAGAGGAGGGAATAGATCAACAAAAATACTAAGAAAGATAGACATGATAAAAGCAATGCACAATATTAGGACAGACATCTATCATACACTATCACAAATAACAAACTAAACATTTCAGCACAGGCGGAAAAACTTTGAAGATACGCAGATAAATATAAAGGAAAAATGCAAAATAAGCAATTTATTGATGACCCAAAAAAGTTTTAAAGAAAATTGAGAAACAAGGTAAAAGGAATTGAAAAAAAAGCCAAAAAGAAGAAATAGATGCATTTTGGAGAAGTATCTATGAAGATCCTGTGGAACACAACAAAGATGCTAAATGGATAAAAGAAGTAAAAGAAAGAATAAGTTTAAAGGTACAGAAGATGAAATGGGATGAACTAACAGCCAGAGAGACTGAAAAAAAGTTAAGAAAAGCCTCTAATTGGAAAACCCCAGGCCCAGATGCAGTGCCTAACTTTTGGTTAAAAGTATTAACATCTTTGTACGAAGACTTAGCCATGAGTAAGAACTATTTATATGTGCATCTCAAACAGACACCAACCTGGCTAACCACAGATAAAACAATGTTCCTACTTAAGAGTGAACCTGCAAGCTACCCCCAAAATTATGACCAGTAACTTGCCTTCCAACGATGTACAAACTATACACAGGGATTAATGCTGACAGAGTTTATACTCATTTAGAAGAAAACTCAATTATTGCAGTAGAACAAAAGGGCAATAAAAGAAAGTCATGTGGAACAAAGGATCATTTGATGTTAAATAAAGTCATGGTGGAGAACTGTAAAAAGGGAAAGACTAACTATGGCATGGATTGACTAGAAAAAAACAGTTGATAGTATCCCACATTCATGGATAAAAGAGTGCTTAAAAATGTATAAGATACACCCTACAGTGATCGACTACATTACAGTGACCATGAAACAATGGCAGACCACTTTACAATTAAATCATGGTAAAGGACAAATTACTATCCCAGGGATAAAAATTCAAAGGGGAATATTCCAGGGTTACTCTCTGTCACCATTACTATTCTGCCTTGCCCTTAATCCATTAAGCTGTTTACTTAACAGCTTAAGCCATGGCTATAATGTGACTCTTAGAAAAGGAAAAACACCAAAAATGGTATATAAAAATGCACGTAGCATAAAAAAAGTTTTAGAGAACAATCTCACAAAAGATCCTCATCACTACTTGGAGAGGGCATGCCTTAATAACACCTCATATGGAACATTTCATTGTGGGCACTGTAAACAATGTCCCTATATTTCCAACAAAAGAGAAATTTACATTGAAATAAGGGACATTAATATATATAGCACTGGTTCATTCAACTGTGAGTCCCAGGGAGTGGTTTACCTTGCAATGTGTACAAAATGCAGTTCATTATGTTGGGAAAACAGAAAGAGTATTGAAGAGGCGGATTTATGAACATTTATATGAGATACAAAAAGCAAAGGACACCAATGCATTGTACAAACACACAAAGAACTGTAAAGAAGCCACATTCTGCTTTTATGTTTTAGAAGAAGTTAAAAAGAAATAAGAGGAGGTCCCTGGGAAGAATGGCTTGAATACAGGGAACTGTATTGGCAAATTTTATTAGAGGCCAACAAATCACCAGGCTTAAATGAATGTATCTCAATTATTCCAGCTCTCAAACTGAGATCAATTCAAGTTTGAAACTCATTAAGTAGTTCTATGAACAGTAGATGGCACTGTTGTCTATGCTTCTGTTTTTTATGTACCTACTACAATTACTGTGCACATAAATACATTTATCAGTTTTTAACCTAACAGCTTCATTATATTGTGGGTTCTAGAAACCTAATTGACTACAATATTTTTTAATCAATACCTCTGCTTTTAAATACTGTAATTATTTTAAAAGGAAAAGTTTTTTACATATTTATTAGATGATTTTAAATCACTCACAATTTTATTATAATGAGCTCCTCAGACTGTCACTATTTTCATTGGTTTTAACTTAGATGCTTGAATGTTATTGGTCTTTTTAAATGTATTGGCTTATATAATGCTTAATTAGTTAATTCATTTTGTCTGATGAAGTCTAAGCTACAGGCTGACGAAAACGCATGTACTGGATGTGTAATAGCGTTTACGAACTCTGTGATCTAGTTTTGGACGTTTTATACTTTGAATAAAGTGCGGATTGTGTGCGCTGTCTCTGGATTCCTTTTGTGACTCTTAGAATACAACAAAGTGTAAAGACTTCACATCTTCTCTTTGTTGATGATTTAACACTGTATAGCTCATCAGACGAGGAACTGAAAGCACATCTGCAAGTTGTCAAAATTTTTCAGATGATATTAGAATTTCATTTGGCCTTGATAAATGCGCAAAAGCAACCTTTAAAGCAGGAAAACTGCAGCACCAGGAAATCATCAGTTTGGGGCAAGAATGTGATAAAAAAGAACTTGAGCAAGAGGGAGTGTATAAATACTTGGGAAATGATCAAGGATTGGCAATGAAACATGAACAAATGCACATAAAACTTAGTAATGAATACTTTAGACTTAAATTTATCCTGAAAACAGCATTGACATTCAGGAACAAAATCCAAGCTATAAACCAATTTGTTCTTCCTGTCCTAACTTACAGTTTTGAAGTGATTGATTGGCCCCAAAATGTGTTGGATAGATTAGATATTAAAACAAGAAGATCATGCTCACCAGATGATCTATACAAATCAGTGCATACCAAGATTATATATTCCCTGTTCTGAATCAGGGATGGGCCTCCTTGAAATTGATTACATGTAGAGATCTGCAATCGTGGGACTTTATACATATCTGCTGACCTCACAAGACCCAAACATAGTGAAAATTTTGAAACATGAGGAGAATAAATCTAAGATGACTTCTCTGCTTAATTTAGCAGAAGCATATCAGTGTGAAGCAGGAATGGAAATCAAACCAGAAGTAGATAAAAATCAGGCAGCAACTGAATGTGCCAAAAAAAAAAAAAAACAAAAGAAAGAATATGAGGTAAAGGACCAGATGAAAAGGCAAGAAATTTGGAAAAATCATAAATATAGTTGGAAGTTTAGAAAACTTCTGGAAGAACCTCATGTTAATCTGGAACAAATGCAGGAATGGTTAAAGAGAGGTGAATTCAAACCAAGAGATGAAAGGTTAATATTGGCAGCCCAAGATAGTGGGCTACGTACGTGTTGGTTTACAAAGTCCATTGAACATGTGGGAGAAACAGACAAATGTAGGTTTTGTAAAACAGAATTGAAAACAGTTGCATACCTCGTTACTGGTTGTGACCTACTAATGGCAGAAGGACTGTATTGTTCTGTGGTTTTGAAGTGGCTGAAAAACACTGGAAACATGAGCCACACAGCATCACAGAAAATGATGAAGTCTACATCACATGGGGTCATCCATTACCAACAATTCAAAAGATAGATGCTAGAAACCAGATATAATAGTCCAAGAAAAGAAGACAAAAGTAGCATTGAGCAAGCAGAAAATAGAGCAATAGGGAAGAAGGAAACCCAGATTGTTCCAATAATAGTAGAAGCAACAGGTCTTATAAAAAAGAGTCTACAATCATATTTAGATATGCTACCAATACATGTAACTCCGTACGAATTGCAGAAGGAGTCATTACTCTGCACGATGCGGGTGCTGTGAAGAGCACTTTTGTTACAGCAAAGAGTGAAACAATCCTAATTTCATGAACTTTAATCATACTTAGACTTAGGAATGGGTCCAGTCCCATCACTGTATTAGGAACCCCAAAAGATTTGGAGAAATTAAAAAAGGGAGGATGACAATGTACACACACATTATTTCCAGATGCAGCTCTCTGCATCAAGTGCAATTTCCTTTAAAAGCACACAGAGACCACAGTCAGTCCAGGGCTGTTTTTACCCCACTCTTTCTCCAGATCTCCAATAAGACTTCCCACTGGCACAGCTATAAAGTTGAGATCTCACATCTGAGTGGCCAAGGCAAGACCTGCAGCACCCTTTCTGTCCAAAAAGTGCTTTGTGTCCCTGCCCAAGTAGCTGACATATGCACACTCTTTAAGGTTGATTTACACACACACGCACACACGCACATACACACACACACACACACACACACACACACACACACACACACACACACCTGGGAAACACTGGCACAAGTTTACTAGTTATGCTCCATTTTGCCCAGACTATAAGGTAGCTATCACTGCCACCAGCCAACTCATTATCAACTACTTTAACACCCTTAACAAATGGTGTCCAATCTTAATGTGTAATGTTACTATTAATACAAATGGTAGTTTGACCAAGAGCAAGGCTGTTAGGAGTGGCCTACACAGTGTCACCAAATAAATATACAAGTACTCACAGAATTTAAATATCTCTACACAAATCAGCCAAAATGAAAGGTTTAAATATATTAATAATAAGTAATAAAAGAACAAGACAATGCTAAATATATATTCACAGTGACATCAGAGTTCAAAATCACAGGAAATGTTTAAAACAACATTGCAGGGCAATCTCAAATAAATAAAGAAAAATATCTAAACTAAGCTTTGCTATATTCCTGACCTTATCTTAGAGAGTTACTATACCTTAGTTAACTTGCTTAAGAGCAAGGCAGATGTGGTGAGTGGATCTTGATATTGTCAGGTCCAAAACAGAATACAGAATGATCAGTCTCATTAAAGACTTCTCAAATTAATATCTCAAATATTACTGCTGAGATAGCTTTGCAGAATTACATCATTTCTTGTCATATGAATCTATGCCAGATGAAACCCACCACTGCTGGAAGCTAGCAGTATTTGGCATCTACTTATGCAAATACATAGACCTCAGATTTGTGGCAGATGCTGGGAGTCATAAAACAATTGCATTCTCTCATCCTTTCAGAGGTAGTAATTAGTTCACTCGGAAGTCAAAACAGAAAGCTTCTCAGCACAGACATTGCATCTGTAACTGCCATAAAGTAATTTAATTCAGCTATTTTTCTGAAATTTTGCTTGACTGAAGTTAACCTCCTGTATTCCAGTTTCCACTGTTAAAATATATACATTTAAACAGTTATAATAGTGTATGTATATTTCTGTTCTCTTCTAGCAGGGCATAATGTGGATACATCTTTAAGCTCAGTACTTTATAAAATACATTTTCAGCACATGTCTGTACAAACCAACTTATATGACATACAGTTGTAATACATTTGTAACACAAGCATCTTATATAGAGCATGTTGATATTCACAAATGACATATAATTATTTACAAAATTCCAGATAGCTGGGTTGGCAGTATCTCCCTTTGTCACAGTCACTAACTAATTTCTAATAAGACTTCTTGCTTTGAAATGATTTAGAGCCCTCCCCTTTCCAATATCCAACATTTTGTGATGCAGTTCTTTTTGTATTTCCCTCTGTTCTGCCTCTGTTCTGTGCATCAGTAGATTTTTGTTCCTTGACTGAAAACAGCCAGATGTGATGTAACACTTACCCTCCCACTGCTCACTCTTATATAATCCTCAAATCTCTCTCCAAGGTTAGACCCTACAGACTCCGGAAAACACCAGTGCCTGTGTCCTTTCTTCCCTTCAGTCATTCACTGAGATCTACGTGTTTGTTTTAAAATATGTAATTTGTGAAGTTTAATTTTTATAGCATGGAGGGGGCAGATTTACAATGACTGGTGATGTGGTCAGAGAAGTGATAAATGTTTGAAGGCTGTGACAGATGATGAAAAATGCTTGACAATGATGGGACAAACTAAATACATAAACAAACAAACAAACAAAGAGAACATGCAAATAAATGAACTTCTATGCTATTTCTGTCTACAGTAGCTGTGCTTTGATAGAGCATAATGGCTTGTGTCTTTTTAGCGAGTCCCTGTAACTGTACTGCAATGTTTTTTCAGTTGATAGCCTGAGTACACAGTCTAACTGCCTCTGACTTGTGTTGCTGCTTTTATATATGTTGAGATGTTTATGTTCATTCATGCTAAACATCATTTTGCCACCCTCATGTACAGTAACATATTTCTGTAGCAGTGGTACCAGTGGCGGCTGGTGACTTCAAATCAAAGGGGGGCTGAAGGAGACAGTTGAATGGGTGTGGCCAATGGGAAGCGGTGTGAGCAACTAGAAAGGGGCGTAGCTATGCTCAAAACCACAGAAACTGGGACTTTAATTAAATACGCTGCCCTGGGTGCCAAACCTTCATTATGAGAGTCCAATCAAGACAAAATGAAGTGTAGAAGAAAAAGAAATATTCAATGCATTGGCTACATGACCACTTACTTAATATCTAGATGGAAACAAAAAGGTTGTGATGCATAAAAATGACTTTTTAAATACATTACTAGAATGCCAGTCAAAATCAAGTATAAAAAAACAAGGAGCACTCAACTCAAACCACTTCTCCTTGCACTGCAGTTCTAATTATAATTTATATTCAGCTTTATAAAAGTACCAAGTAACATGCTGAAAGTGGCAATCTCTGTGATACCCCCACTTTTAAAAATGTATCTTATCCAAAAAAGACCTGCTGCCTGACAATAACTACTTGTTTCATGGGGAAAACATAAATAAATGAACAGCAAATAAGAAACAAGCTCAAGATAAATTACTTAAAGGATTACTGTACAGGTTATGGACCACACATGATAGACTGGCATTTTGTTTAATTTATGGGTAAAGCCTGCAGAGATGACTGCAAGTCTCCAACAAATGTAATGAGCTTATAAAAATACTGTAATCCTGTTCTTTATTACAAATACTGTCATATGCATTCAGTACCCAAGGCTGATATGTTATCTAGTTATGTAAATATTCTCTGCATGGCAACAGCAAAAAGGCTTTCAATGTTGGTAATGCTTTAACAGTATGCTTATTAAAGCTTATTTGCATCTTACAATCTCAGACAAGCTTACCTGATGGTCATTTAATCATTGCTACTTAAACACAGCAACAGGGACTGCTACATGCATTTTCTGAATAATAAGAAGCATAAATCAACAGTATAAAAATATGACAGAAAAACAGAACATTCTGCAAAATCAAGGACAGATGAAAAGCCACTGTAGTACTTATGTCTACCTTGGATGGGGGGGTACTCTGCACACTTACACTGCATAACTGCTCCTTTCCTTGCTTGGACACATCCAGAGCCACTACATGGGGGAGTGGGGTACAACAAGTATGTCACAATTTGAAATGTCTCTGGCTGATGGTGATGGCCCTGACACATTTGTCATACCTCTCAACCTCAGAGACACATATCTGGACAAAGCTATAAATAGAAGTGGGACAAAGGCCCAAAAATAAGCACAATTTTTAAATATTGCTCTTATAAACTTAGAAAGATAATAGAATAGTAGGTCTTGCGTTAGTATCATACAGACAGCACTAAAAATCGCTCTTATATAAACTTAGTTGACAGAATAACAGGTCAATCTATTTATTCTGCAAAAATCTGGACAGTTGAGAGTTATAGTTCAGCTGGGGCTGTCTGAGTTTGCCACCCTTTCCCCCTCACAAAATCATGGTTGAATGGGGCCTCCCCCTGCAGCTATTCCAATGTCCCATTACTTGGCTATTTCACCTCATTTACCATAAACACTGTAATGTACATACTGCTTTGCTTCTACAATGATTTGGATTTCATTTAAAAGTTTTATTTTACAATTTACAGCACAAACACTAATAGACATCTATTAAACAAAGCAATGCAGTCTCACAATGAAAATAGACTTAACATTAAAATTTCTCTGCCCTTGAAACTCACATTCATTGAAACAGCATTGAAACCCACATTCAAAGAAAATACGTCTGGCCAATGGCAGTCTGTTTTCAAATCATAGGCCCCTTGCACAGGAAACATACATGTGTTCTTTGATACACCTTCCTGATTGTATTAAATTACATTCCTTGTAAAATACAGTGCGGTTAGAGGGCATTTTCTAAATTTATTGTTTTGAACATTTTTCCAGTAAACAATGAAACAAAATGCATGCACCAATAATGACAAAACCACCCAATTCGAACATTTCCATCATAAAAGTCTACTTAAACTTCTACAATCCACCAGTATCAGTAAATATACAACTCTCTGCAGAAGTAAAAGTCATCTAAATAATTCCACATTAAAAAGATCTGTAACTAATGAAGAGGTTGCCACTAGCTGCTAACAAACAACTTTATATTTCATTGTTTCATTCACAAATACACTGCCTGTTGCCCTTGAGGAATGAATTGCCTATGTTACAATAAAAAATGATAAGCTAGTAATATTGCAATAGGGAATGGATGGTAAACTGATAACAGGTTCATCGTTCATCGTTATTAAGTATCTCCGCCAAATAGGACATTCTCAGGACTGCAGCATCCACCCTCTTTAAAAGTACAACACAGTATAGTATCAGCAATGCATCTATATACTTTGGGAGTAGAACCCACAGCCTTATGCATCAAAAGCAAGTACATTACCTGTTCTGCTATTAACAATGCAAGCTGACTCAGCATACACACCATTAAACTTCACTTCAAGCTATCATCTCCTTGTAAAATCCACTCAACACTCAACTGTATCTGTCAACTTTGAAGCACAAGAAATCTGGAAAAAGCCAAAATTTATTGGGGGGGGGGGGACAAAAGCCCAAAAACTAGGGACACATTTTAAACATTGCTTGTATAATCTTGGAAAGTTGCTAGAATAAAATGCTGCATTACCACAATGCATTTCACTGCCAACCCTTGAACCCATGACCCTGTGCACTTACAGTCAGAGCAGCATACCACTATACCAAATAAGCTGTTTCTTGAAAGACTGAAACTTAAATGGCTATCATTTAGTGAATTCAGTTCTCACCATAGCTCTCAACCTCTTAGCACAAAACATATAGACAAAGCCAATAATGGGAGAATACAGCCCCCAAACATATTCAGTGAATTCAGTTCTCCCCATAGCTGTCAACCTCGTAGCACAACAAAATGGACAAAGCCAATAATGGGGGAATACAGTAGGGACCATTTTCAAATATTGATCCTATAAACAGAAAATTGCTAGAATAAAAGGTTATATGTTGCCATGTACTTTCTGAAGAATATGAAGTCTGAAATTCAAATGCCTGTCATTTAGTGAATTTAAAATCCAGAAAACCACAGATGTTATGAGGAAGAGAACAAAAATATGAGGCAACTCTTTTACAAGTGGTGGTGGGTAGAGAAGCTAAGCTCTAGCTACCTGCTCCAAAGGTTGAGGGTTTGAGTACACACACACACACACACACACACACACACACACACACACACACACACACACACACACACACACACACACACACACACAAACACTCTTGCATTCCATTTCATCAAAAGAAGCTCCAGTTTCCATACACGCACTTACTTTCAGTTTCATCAAAAAAAGCTCCAGTTTCCACACACACTCACTTTTCATTTCATCAAAAGAAGCTCAGGTTTACACACACACACACACACACACACACACACACACACACACACACACACACACACACACACACACTTACTTTCCATTTCATCAAAAGAAGCTCCCGCTCCAGTTTCTGTTTCAAAATAATGAAGAAGCTAGCTCAGGTTTCCGTTTCAAAATAATGAAAATCACATACACCTCTGTTTCAATAATGAAGAAGCTCTGGTTTCCATTTCAATAATAAGCAAGCTACCATGTCAAAATAATGAAAATCACACACACCTCTGTTTCAGTAATGAAGAATCTCTGGTTTCCATTTCAATAATGAGCAAGCTACCGTTTAAAAATAATGAAAATCACACACACCTCTGTTTCAGTAATGAAGAAGCTCTGGTTTCCATTTCAAATAATGAGCAAGCTACCTTTTCAAAATAATGAAAATTGCATACACCTCTGTTTCAATAATGAAGAAGCTCCGGTTTCCATTTCAATAATGAGCAAGCTACCCAGCCAGACATTGTATTCTCTTCCTGCAAGAGCAAGCCAATACCCAGCTGGGCATTGCATTTCCAGTGAGAGCAAGCCAGTATCTAGGTCCCAGCCTGCAGACATTGCAGTCCAATCCCCTTCAGTCTATGCATTTGTAACTGCATAGACTTCTGGGATCTGTGTTGTCTGTATGGTATTACCTAATCCAGACTGGTTCACTAGCAGCCCTGATTGATTCCTATGTGTGATGCATGCCTGGGTGGAGTTTTGGGAATAGCATCTGTGGGTGGAGTTGTGCAGTTCCGGGATCGCTTTTGTTTTATTTAATTTTAATTTCTCACTTTTGTTTTATTTCATTTTTATTTCTTTTTTTATTTTAATTTCATTTTATTTACAGCTGGAGGGCTGCAGTCCTGCAGTCCAATAGCACGAGATGCCCCTGTCTGGTACCCTGTTGTCTTCAACTTTCCCTTAAACATTGTCAGTTTTCTTCTACTAAACGTATATAGGATATAACAGGTTTATGAATTCCACTCTGTATCTTTGAAACATTTTGTAGGTAAAGATGGGTTTTCACTACAAAGCAGATACAACTAGTGTCTTAATAGAAAAAGGAGGCATGCAATGTCAGTAAAACCTGTGTGTTTAACATTCATTACCATTTCAGTTTATTTCAATAGTATGTCATATTTTTGTGATATACAGTACCACTACATAGCTAAATTTACTGCCAAGGTTTGAATAAATGTATAAATGGCATGGCAAACACCCTAATTACAATAAACACTGACAATATGACCCTCGATACCTCTTACACTCAAAAGTTGTAAAACACAGGTATCATTAATCATTGTCCTCTGAGCTGAGTCAGTAACCACACTGTAATTCCTTTGCGACCCTTTATTCAACAGATATTAAGGATGCCACAGCATGTTCACATATTACCATATCATCAAATCAGCCACTGCCATCAAATATTATGCCAGTAGGCATGACCAAACCTGCTTCGGCTATCTTTTACAGGAGCAAGGGTGTGACCCAAGCTACCTCAGACCTGGTGGTAAAGCCATTTAAGTCCTGCCTCATTAACTACAAACACCTCTTGACATGGCCACTGGTTAAACTGAAAACAACTGCATGGTGAGTCAAGGCCACTGAGAACTAACAGGGAGAAAACAAGGGGGCTGCAATGCAGCCACCTACACAGCATGCCATCATGCCGTTCCCCCCATATTGGCCTCAAGCCTATGATATTCAAGTTCATTAAAAAGAGGGTGAGGGTTACTTCTTAAAAATTTCCTTGATTGTCATAGCAATGCCAAAATTAAACAAATAAAAACCTAAATTGTTCAAATGTACTTTGTCATTGACATAAAGATCAAAGTCCAATATATATCAAGATCTTTGTGGTGTATGTCCTGAAATTTGATCTGGTAGGCTGCATGTGTAACTTTGTGATTAATGAAGCATCTAGACATCTTGATTGCTCCAGAACTCCTAGCTCCTTCCAAATGGAGTCTTGGCACAACTGATGATCAAAACAAAATCATATCTGGATACAGCACATGTAGCCTGTGCATAATGGAAAGGATTCTGGCTAGAAAGATTTTTTTCTGGTGCCACCATCAAGTTATTTCCCATGAGATGGATTACCAGGACCTTGGGCAATCTTTCATTTGCTATGAGTTGACATCAAATCTCCCAAAATCGGAACCTTAACTGGTCCAAAAAGCCAAAGCAATGAACTAGCCATTGTTATAGTCTAATGAACCAGCGTGTCCGGCTGGGTGGACCAAAGTTGGATTGTGGCTCTGTTGATGAAGGAATGTCCCAACATCCAGATAACCTCTTTATTTGAAACAGAAATTAAGGGGTTGGTGCCTGATGTATGACAAGAAGGCATTAAATACCCACCTTCCTAGTTTTTGCATAACCTTAGCCGAATTCCCCTCCATGGCTAAGTCAGAAGTGTGGCCTATTCTAAATGAGTGGCATGAATAACCTTGAGGATGTGTGCTTTGTCCATCAATGACTTTCTGTAAAAAGAGGTTGACCTCTGCCAGTCTTAACAGGCCTGCCACCCTTCTAAGGGAAAAACAGCCCCCCTTAGCATCCCAGGAGGTGATCTTGTGCAATAGCTTGAACCAGTGAACTGAGCAAATGGTCAAACACCTCAATTTATCTAAAACACGTACAGCCCTTGAACTGGTTGGTCCACTTTGGATTTCCTAACCCACAGCAAAATGAACTCACTGTGAGTCATGAGATTTTCTCAGCAAAGGGAGTTTAATAATTCACTAGTCTAAAAGACACCAACATATAATGAAGTGAATAAGGCAGCCAGGCTAGAAAAAGTATGAAAATCAGATACTGCACTATACAAGCCTTGAATAATGATGACAAGGATGTGCTTCCCTTCTGGCTTCCTGGAATCATGTGAAGCTCTTCTAATATTGTCCCAGCCCTTGATCAAATTGCCAGACAGCCAATGGCTGCAGAAATCCTGAAGTCCCAAAAAGTGTGACAACCAGCCAAAAGCCGCTAAATGAACCCATAGAATACTGGGTAAATTTCCTAGTGAGCATCTGAAAACCAGGAATTGAAGGCCCAAAGACAATCCCCAGTCTCTGTGGCAATAGTGTAAGGACCTATAAGATCCCTTGAAAGATTGTACTGATGAATGATATGCCTTCCTGGTGTCCCTGGCCCATGGGCCTGCCAGCAATTAATCTCCAAATGACCAGAATTCTTGAGGAACTACAGTGCCATTTGGTTCTGTATGCTTGGCGACCCCATGAAACCTGGTGAACTTTAAATGGGAAAAGCTATAGGATTGTGTCAGCCAAGCACATGCATGCTAGAGAAAGCCAGATTAATTTCCAAACTCAGTAAAACTAAAAGCTTAATTACAGAGTGTATCCATTTTGACTTGGAAGACTGTTTGCTGAGGACATGGACAACCACAGGGATCTCTGAATGAAATGATACTCTGCTGTGGCATTATTTGTCCTTCTACACTAATGTGACCACCTGTGTAGGGAAGATCTCCAGGAAAGTAATATATCTCCTCATATCTTCTGACAAATACTCCTCTTCTGACAAATACTCCAGACATTTTTCTGTGAACCAGTTGCCTAAGAAGTAATTTCCCATACCAAGCCCTCCTGCTGCATCTGTAAAAAGACTAAGGTCACTGGAGGAAACCCAAAGTGACTGCCAGTATTACATGTCATTGAATTGGTTCCAGAACGTCAGCTACAGATGGAGGTCTTCTTTAACCCTTCTGCTCAGATGACCCTTGTAATGTTTGGGTTTGTTTCCTTTCAGCAAATCAGAAATGGACTGGAAGAAAGTCCTGCCCAGAGAAACTTCCCTGCAGGCATAATTCAATAGCCCATGAAGCTGCATAATTTCTCCTGTGTGAGCTTTATTGACCCCCAGAAATTTCCAAATTAAATGGTTAACCTACTGTAGATTATTTGGTGGAAGTTTAAAAGACCTATCAATTGTATCAGCTGATGGCCAAAAGGGTCAAGACCAGCCTAGGACCTTATGACTTGTAATTGGCCAATGGCAGTCCTAATATGCCACAATCCTTTTTGAAGGCCATAATACCCTGAACTGCCCCTTCCTGTCTTTCACCTAGCATCAAAAAATCATCCAGGTAGTAGATTACTGACTGAGGGGTGCAGTGCACTGCCAGTGCCTATGCAAAGTTGTGCTGAACAGTTCAAAGGTGACACAAATCACTGAACAACCCATGGGCATGTCAGTGTCAAAAAACAACTTGCCTTCAAATGGAAAACCCAAACATGGCCAGTTTTCCTGCCTAACAGGAAGAAGTCAGAATGCCGACTGGATGTCCAGTTTGCAAAGCCAGGGGTTGAAATAGCCCAAGATGACCTCTGCTGCCAGATCCAGGGAAGAGTAATATACCTTAGCGTGGTATTTGTTGATGAAACTGTTGAAGCCAGGGGTTGAAATAGCCAAAGATGATTTCTGCTGCCAGATCCAGGAAGAGTAATGTACCTTAGCCTGGTTTTATTGATGAAACTGTTGACCAAGACACCTGCAGGGTGTGAGAGGTAGGAATGTGAATCAGTCTGCACTCACATTCCTGTTTCTTAGGAACTAGAACAATGGAAGAAATTTTAAAAGTAGGCCAGAAAAAAGTCATATGGAATGCTTTTTTGTAGTCTTTCCATACCATACCATACTTAGATTCTTCCCTTTTTTACAGTTCTCCATTATGGCTTTAATTAACAACGGATCGTTTGTTCCATATGACTTTCTTTTATTACCCTTTTGTTCTATTGCCATGATTGAGTTTTCTTCTAAGTGACTATAAACTCACATCTTGTTGCTGGTTGTGATATAGTAATGGCAGAAGGGCTGTATACTGAAAGTCATAATAATCTGGCAAGACTGTTGCATTGCGTATTGTGCAAATATTATAATACTGAAGTAACTGAAAAACACTGTAAACGAGCCACACAGCATTATAGAAAATGATGAAGTTTATATCACATGGGATCACACATTACTAACAGTTCAAAAAATAGATGGGAGAAAACCAGACATAGTAGTCTAAGTAAAGAAAACAAAAGTAGCATAAATCATTGAAATTGCTACACCCATTGGCTACAGTGTCTTACGTAGAGAGAGACAGAAAGTCATAAAATACAAAGATTTGCAGGCAGAAATGAGGGCAATGTGGAAGAAGGATATCCAGACAGTTCTAATAGTAGTAGGGGCAACAGGTCATATAAAAAAGAATTACAATTGAACTTAGATATGTTACTGATATATTTAACTCCATATGATTTGCAGAAAGAGTCAATACTGTGCACATTGAGGGTGCTGATTAGAGCACTTTTGGCTAACATCAAAGATTGAAACAATGCTAATTTTATGAACTTTAATCATACTTTGACATAGGAATGGGGTCTATTCCCATCATGGTATTAGAAATCCAAAAGTCTTGGAGAAAATAAATAAAGCAAGGGACCAATATACATATCCTAGAGAAAATAAGACCCTCACATATATCATTGTCATTTTTCATGACTGCTGAGAGGTAAGTCACTGACAAAAAACAGCCCATATGCCCAACCTGTAAGCATCATTGCTGTCACCCTATGAAGCTGTGCAAGCCCAAGGATGGAACCAGTAGCACCACAGATCACAGCCTCTCAGCAGAAATCTCAGAATGGCAAAATGGGTGGACAGTGTCCAAAACTGGGGCAGACTACAAGCACTGTTCCAACACCTGACAGAACACAAATTCAGGAACAGCCATGCCCCTGCTGAAGTAAAAGAAGTCTGTAAATCCAAACATTATCATTGTTCACCAAGTGCAATTCATCCCCTTTCTACAAAAGCCACCATCAAGATTGGGCAGAGACAAAAAAACGAGCCAATGGCAGGGACATGCTTGCAAAAATTCCAGACAAAGCCTAAGATAATTTAGGGACAATGGACCCAAACTATGGTCATATTCCAAATACTGCTGTTATAAACTAAGAAAATTGACAGAATAACAGAGAGTATGTTCTTGGGTGTCATCTGAAGGGTATGAATTTTTGAAACTCAAATGTGTGTTATTATCTATTTTCCCCAATCCTCAATAATTAGCCATAAAGCCACAAACAAATTTATGTGGAAGAGATCAAAAATATGGGCCAAAATCTAGATATTCTGTGGGAAAACTGGACAGTTGGTAGACATGGCCAGAGGCATCCCTGAAAGTCAATGGCAGATACAAGGTATGCACTAGCTACACCAGTCTAGGACAGCCAGCAAACCTAAAACACATACTCCATACTTTAGTTATAGCTCTCATTTTTTTATATACAGAAAAATTAACCTCCCCTGCTGCCTAAATCTCTCCAATCCAAAAACAAGCAGATACGAATTGCCCCCCACAGAAGCTACGACAAAAAAAAAAAAAAAAAGAAGAAGGCCCAAAATAAACACAGTGAAAACTTACAATGGAGTACTCACCCAAACAGCTGCTGACAGCCAACTCCATTGAGTAGTTCCTTTTCGTCTGAGCCACTGATGAAAACTGACTGAAGAACAGTGTTGCTTGCCTTAAAAGTCAGGTGACTCAAGAATGCCCTTAAACTCAGCTTGTGGACAACACAACTTACTGGTCAGTTGTGCTTGTCTATTGCTTAATCATTTGGTATTTCATCAGAACTGCATCACAAGTATTCAAAACTAGATTACCTTGCAGGATAAACAGTAGTGTTGATGACTGCTAGCCTGGATTAGTTTTACTGAATATACTAAAATGTAATTACCTGATCAGACTTGTAGTTCATTTTAATATGTTTATTGATATTTAGATGTGCTTTTCTAGCTGTTGTTAGCATTAGTAAGCTACTGAAATGTAATATGTATCCTCTTCTGAAAACAATGGAAAATCTGAAATGGTTTCAGTGTAGAATTAATCAAATACCAATTAGCATAACAGAATGTTTTGCAATGCTTAGGTGTGAATTAAAAAGACAATGATGGAATAAAAATTGCAATGGATTTAAAGTTAAACTAGTCTTAGTAGCTCATCTTTCATGATAGAAATATTACAGAAATTGTACAGAAGAGCAGTAAGTGAAGCCTCACATTTCTATTGCACCTCTACACTTTTACTGTAGTATTGTTTATTTCAGATGCATTTATTTGGATTACAGTGAAACTTGTATTTAACCTTTTTTTACTTATGTGATGACGTCAGTTATTGCCAGCTATGCCAGGGGAAGTAGGGCAGTGGATGTGTAACATATTCCAGCACAGATAGCTGGAGTTTTGTAAAGAATTATATGTCATTTGTATATCAAACTGATTTGTAGAGGTGCTGGTGTTGAAAATGTATTTGCAAAGCTGCTTGTGTTAAAAAATGTGCCAACAATGGGTCCTGCTGGATAGAAAAAAAATACACCTGTATATCAGACTGTATTGTAACTTTTGAAATTAATATATTGTAACAGAGGAAACTTAAAGAGAAGAGGTTAATCTCAGTCCAGCTAACACTGAAAAATAGTCTGAAATTAAATTACCTGTTTTAGGCCATATACATTCTATCTTACAGTTCTGATTGCAGCCAGAGACAAAATATATATGAAAACCAGGACTAGGAATCCTACTCTATTGTTCTTAGTGGTGAACTAATTACTACCCTGGAAGGATGGAAGTTTTGAAATGGTTTGAAATGGTTTATACCTTCTGGATGCTATAACACATCTTAACAAAGCTCTGTCTGTGTGCATGGCAACATATACAGTATGTGTGAGATTCTTGTTCAGTTTCTAGTAATGTGGGAACCAGAAGTCAGATGACCAGATGTAAGTGATGTTATTCTGTAATCCAGCACTGAAATGATGTTTTAATACCAGATGAGACAGAAGTCTCAGGGCACTCTGTTTTTGAAACCTGAAAAAAAAGGAAGACAATTACCCACTTCATCTTGCCTCACTTTATTAAGTAAGTAGGAAACAGTAATTCTTTAGATCAGTCAGGAAAATATAGTGAGATTAGTTAAGTATTGTCCCAGGTTCCAAGAGTTTATGGATGAATTGCAGAGAAATACATATGGGTAAGAGTTCACCCATAAAATACATAGAAGAATCATGCTATTTTTGGATGTAGAATTTTTGTAGGAAGAGACAGGGTGGTGCACATCAGGCTCTTTACTAAAAAAAACAGCAGCCAATAATTCTCTTCTGGCAAGTAGTATGCATCCTCTATATTTATTGGACTCATTACCTTATGAAGAATATAAAAGAATTTTTAACAATACATCTGACAAAGCAAACATAGACATTGAGTTTAATAAAGTAAGAAAGAGGCTATCATCTAGAGGGTATGATAAAAAAGTTTTACAAAGGGCTGAAGTTATGGATAGGAATCCTCATGAGTATTCGGACAGACATAGTAGGGCATCTAGTGACAACAATTTAGTCAGACAAAGGAGATACATTGAAAAGGATAGAGAAAAATATTTTTTGTTAGTAGATTCTCTCCTTTTTCTGAAATTTTGAAACAGCTGGTGGAGAGATTCTGGCTAATTGTTTCACAAGGGGAAAATCACCATGATTTATTTCCCGAGAGGGTTACTTTTTCGTTCAGCAGCTTCTTGAATTTGGAAGAACTGCTGAAAAGAAGAAAATCATGGAATGGAAGTCTTCCAGCAGGTAGTTTCCCTTTTGATAAATGCAGGGTCTGTAGTAGGATGAGAAATGTGCATGGTAAAAAGATCAATAAAAATGTATATAAAACAGGGAACAGGTTTAACTGTTGTTCATGTGGGGTGGTATATGTCATTGGTTGTGGATGCACACTGACCAGGTGGTATGTTGGACAAAAAAAAAACAATGGCTTAAAAACATATCATGGAACATCTGGGAGATAGGCATAGTAGGTTAGATAATCCAGTGGCATACCATTTTCATACTGCACATGGGGGATCTGAAGCTTGCTTGTTTTTCAGTGTCGTGGCTAAGCCCAAACATAATCAATGTGATGATTCTGTGCAAAAACTGTTGTCATTAGAAACTAAGTTCATTGTAAATTTTGATACATTACATCCTACTGGTTTAAACTTGGAGTTAAATTTAAATGTTTAAATATACTTGTTTAATTTGTGGAATCAGCACATTTAAGATATTTAAGGTTGTCAAAAAATTAAGCTTTAGGGAAAAACGTCATATTGGGACATTTGGGGTTGTACTTGCACTTGCACTTTAAATAATAAATAGTACTTTAATAACTGGTTCCAATGATGAAGTGTTAATGGGGCCAATTTTAAGTATTAACAGTAGTATAAATTGACTGTGTAAATGGTTTTTATTATCCATTGAAGGCAACCGATACGGTACCAGGAAGCACCATTAAAGGAAGTTTTGAAGTCATTCCAGAGGCTCTGTCTTATGTTAGTTTTATATTAGTTAAGTATTGTTTTGCTGTATCTGTATGGATCTTTCCATCATTGTTATTTTTAATATTTTCTGTGACTGAATTTCTGGTGTTTATTGTAAATATGTATTTAGCATTTTCATGTTCATTTATTTATTCTTAAATATATTTAAATGTTTCATTGTGACTGGTCTTTTAGAAAATATTTTAATCTTTGAGAGTACTTATTTTTATTTGGTGACACTGTGGCTGCTTCTGAAAGCCTTGCTGCATTGATCAAACATTACCATTTGTATTAGTATTAATTTTAATCAGTATAATGTAAGAGCCTTAAAGCAGCTGACTTTGGAGTGTTCTGTTGGCAGTATCTACCTTATAGTCAGGGCAGAAGGGCATAGCTAGTAAATCTGTGCTAGCCTTTCTCAAGTGTGTTTGTGTGTGTGTGTGTGTGTGTGTGTGTGTGTGTGTGTGTGTGTGTGTGTGTGTGAGTGAAAATCAAATCTCAAAGATTATGTGTGTTAGCTACTTGGAGCAGGGACATGGAGCACTGGTTTCACAGAGAGGGTTGTGGAAGATTTGGCTTGGAATACTCGGCTGAGGACTCAACTCTACAGCTGTGCCAGTGGGGAGTCTTATGGGAACTTGGTTAGAGAGATCGAATCCCAGCTCCTGGAATGAGTGTGTTCCATGTTGTGCTCTTAAGGGAAATTGTGCTTGGTGTAGAGAGCTGCATTGGGAAATATTGTGTGTAGTTCACCACCACAGAAAGAACGAAGCCAGTGATTACATTTGTATTTTATTAAAATTCCAGTCCAGTAATTGACCCAAAATGCAGTCCCACAGCACATGTAAAATCTACACACACTTGGATCCAATAAAATCTGGTTAGCAGCAAACACAATGCATAAAATGAAAACTTCCCTAGTGCTTCAGCTCTTCAGCCTTTACAGAGTATATCCTTACTCATACATCCCATCTTTAAATAGTGGAATTACAAACAATTAACCAATCACAATCTTTAAATCAATTAAAGGAAACACTTCCAATGACATTCTTGATTCATTCCATTTGGAATTAGAGTGTTAAATTTCAAAATTAAAATAGATTCCAGCTTCCAAAGTTGCTTTTTAATATCAAAATCATATATTTGTTGCACTTGCCCTAAAATTGTAGCCTGTAAACCCTGTATGTTTCCATCGTGACATTCCTTAAAGTGTAATGCAAGTGGGCTTTCTTCTTTCCCTTTCTTAACATCCCTAACATGTTCCTTTAGCCTTTGTTTGAAACTTCTCTTACTTTACCCTATGTATACCTTACCACAGGGACATTTTAAACCATAAACTATACCTACACTGCCACATGCCACAGGAAAACCTTCCTTTACATATCATTTTTTCCCATTGATATTATCAAAACTTTTTACAATATATTGCCAATAACTACACTTTCCACAAGGGAAAGTGCCTGTTGCATCTGCTACCATACTCCTATTACCTGCAGATAGCTGAAACTTGCCGTGCACTAAGAAGTCTCTTATACTTCTACCTTTCGAATAGGAGAACATAGGGTACTCATTAAGTTTTATTTTAAGAAATGTATTTTTTTCTAAAATACTCCAATGATATTTTACCAAATTTACTAAAACTTCTGTAAACACTGTGTGTTTAGTCACAAAACATGATCTCTGTTTGTCCTGTTTATGCACTCTCCCTTGCATACTATACATTCTTCTGGTGTTATTTTGTTGCACTACCCTCTTTCTACTTTCTTCCACCACTGCTTCATTGTAACCTCTAGTTACAAATATGTGTACTGTTTTTTTCTTTTCCTTATCACAGTCTTTTTATCACTATATATTCTTTTTATTCTAAGAAGTTCCTCATAAGGGATGGGTTTAATAGTGTAGGGGGATGACAGCTTTCCCCATGCAATATATGACCACTCCCTTCAAACTTTCTATATATGCTTTTTGTATTCTACCTTCACTAATACCTTGCAAATTTATATCAAGAAAGTTCAGTTTGCCGCCTTTCTGTATTCTGTCAAACTTTATATTATAGGGGTTTATTTGAACCTTTTGCACAAACGTGTTTACTTCTTCCCATCCCCCTCACAAATAAATATTAAATTGTATGTAAATCTATAGTATTTTATAACATGTTTCCTAAAAAATCATTACTATATACATATTTATTTTCAAATATGCCCATGAAAAGATTTACATACAGGAGGGTAAAACCTGCCCCCATGGCTGTTCCACAGAGTTGTTTGTAAAGTTCCCCACTGAATTCAAAAATATTGTTGTTTAAACAAAAATGTACCAATTCAATAATGAAATGTGTTTTGGGTATATCCTTTAAAAGAAACAATATAGCTTCTAAACCATGTACATGTTCAATATTTGTATATAAACTAGTAACATCCATAACAATGAAAAACATGTCTTTTTTCCATTTTATATTTCTGATTTTATTTAGAAAATCAAAAGAATCTTTAATATATGAAGTTAATTTCTCAACTTCTTCTTTGAAATAAGAATATAGAAAAAGGGCCAAATTGTGTGTAAAATAACTGCATGCAGAGACAGTATGACGTCCTGGTGGATCCACTAAACTTTTGTGTATTTTGGGTACACAAAAGAAATATGCCATGGCATTGTCCTTAACTGCACATTTTTTGTAAACATCTTCCTGTGAAAAATATTTCAATCTTAACCCCTTCATCAGCAATTCTTTATATCTAGCTACTGCTTCTTGATAACATCCCATTTCCACCAAAGAATAAGCTTTAGCATCTCTTAAGTGAGCATAACACATATTCAGATACTGATTATAGTGAAGCACCACTAATTTGCCTCCTTTGTCAGATGATGTAAACACTAGTTCTCTTTTTTCACTTAACCTTAGTAAGCTTTTCCATTCATCTCTATCTAAATTATATTGGACATCATTTCGATTTTTATTCACTCTTTCAAGCTCTTTATCTATTGAAAATTGTAAGGCAGAAGAAAATTGCTGAATATGTTCATCCGTACACATTGGAACAAAGTCACTTTTATACATCACATTTTCAGTATCTATCTTAACAATAAGCATCAGTTTCTAAATCAGAAACACAGGAAAGGAAACTAATTTCACTTAAATCATCTTCACTATCTAAATTATTTCCATAGGTCACATTTGTATCCTGTGCAAAAAAAGATTTCAAATATAATTTTCTAACAAATTTAAACACTTTAATTTTCAGTTCATAATAAATTTAAACACTTCAATTTTCAGTTCATATCCTCCCAAAAAAAGCCGTAAGCCGCGGTGGTGCAGCGGTAACATTGTTGCCTCACAGCAAGAGGTTCTCCCATTCGATTCTTGGCTGGAGTGTCTTCTGTGTGGAGTCTGCATGTCCTCCCCATGGTCGAGTGGCATTCAAAAGACATGTGTGAATGGGAGTGCCTTCGTTGAAGGTTGGGCGTCGGGCTGGCACCTCTGCACCATAAAAATCTACTGCCAATCATTAGCAGACAAGAGTTCCACTGTGGCGACCTGTAACCGGGAAAAGCCAAAAGAAGAAGAAGATACCCTCAAAAAAGCCGTAGGAATAAACTTTAAACTTCTATTTAACACCAAAATATCAGTATCCAATAAAGTAAATCCAGATAAATTAATTACATCCATTTTTGTTCCAAGTGAACGTCCCTCACGGGTATCAGAGGTAAGCATTGAGATTCTTTAATAACTTTTAAGGAGGGGCATCAGAGGAGGGAAGTCACAACTTCAAAGAACTGTTCTAAGTGAATTAATTTTCCCAAAGTTAGAGAAAAATCAAAAAAACAGGAATAAAGGTGGGGGATCAAAGCATGTACAACCGAACATGCAAATTAAATCTGGGAAAAACCCATACATTTCACTGGGCTGAGAAACTCAGATAATCAACTGCTAATGGAATAAAAGTTTAAGGAGGTTCTGGTTAGACATGACATATGAATTTACAAATAAATATGTCAGTAGCACAGCACATCTGTTTTTGTGTCTGATTCAGTCCTCCAGTCCATTTCTCAATGATGTTCTACTTGCTCTTGAAACCATTGTCCCCTTTCTGTGGTAGCTTTACATCATGGCCCTGTCTTTCTCAGGAAAGAGCTATTTTCTCCTTTCCAGTTGCAATCTCACCCTGTCCACCTGCCAGCCATATCCTCTCTGTCAACACTCCTGTCATTTCTCTTCAGTAGTCCATATTACAAAGACTAACAATTCTGTAGATACAGAATCCATTCTCTCCAGCACTTCTTTCATCCATTTTATTCATATTTATTTCCTTCTGTATTTTCTTTTAGACCATGTCCACCCATCCTTTTATTATATAGGGACCCCTCCTATGAGCCACCAATGCTAATTGCATGACACAGGTTGGTCAGTTAGCACAATGGAGAGAATCTCCGATTCAGAGATAAGATAAAGCCTCATAGAGAAACACATCATTAGCAGCTAGTTATCATATCACTGAATTGACCAATGCACTGACAGATCTGAGTATGCAAATGTTCTCCCTACCAGGACTTGCATTATGGTGACATAGACACCCCCTACACACATGCATGCACATGCAGGCACACATGCAGACACACACAGACACACAAGACACACAAATACACAGTAGCACATATGGGCACACATTCAGATACACATTCACAAGCACACACACACACACACACACACACACACACACACACACACACATGCAAATCCACAAACACACATAGATTTGGCTTCCCAACATACACCCATACATTCAAGCATCCACATTTATGCAGCTACAGACATGCTCACACATCCAAACACAGGTTCACAGATTCACCCATATCTCTGTGATGCCTACCTGTAGTCATGGCATGAGCTGTGACCATTCTCATGGGGTAAGTGGGTGAAAGACATAAAAGGACAGTGTTAATTTTCTTTCTCCTTGTGAAACAAATGTAGAGAATAGTTTTATCATGTTAATCTAGTGCCTGTGCTATTTATGGTGGGGAGCACATGGCTACCATGCATTAGCTACTTCCTGCCCTACCCCATTTGCACATGGCTTCACCAGTGAGACTTCTG